>NC_087533.1:4597515-4797803 GCF_963921805.1 Phalacrocorax carbo
GCAGCAGATAACCTCTCCAGCCTCCCGCTCTTACTCTTTCAGACCTGACCTTCTAGGTTCACAGATTCTTATAACTGTATTTTCTTCATGGTGAGTTCTCAGCAAGGTCTGGGCTTGCTCCAAGGAACTGTTCCTCTCTTAGGGGCTCACTGCCCAACTGCAGATAGAGCATCAGGTCAGGGCAGCAAACACCTCTGAGTTAGGCACGGTACGACTCTGAGGTGCAACAGGGGTGGTGAATCTTGAAGAGGAGTTGAATTTAGGCACCTACTAAAAGGCCACAGACACTGTGCTATCTATTTATAAATGCTAGGATTCACTGTGAATGATGAGGCAAAGGCATACTATCTCGCTGTGTCTGGCGGAGAGCCACCCGCCTGACTTCACTGGTATCTCCTTGATGTTGCTGGAAAACAGAAACCACTGAGGCTATTTCAGCTTAGTCATTGTCTAAGCATAGGTCATTGTTTGGAAGCTTTTCCCAAAGGCTTGTGGTTCCTCTGCTTGGCAAACAGAGACTGGAGGCAGACAACATCATCTACTGTCTAATGGATGATGCTTTGCCTTCGCTGTTCTGTCAGTGATACTGTTGTGTCCCTAGAGGCAATGTCCTCCCAGTCAGGAAAGGCCCCTTGAAAAATGGAGACGGTGCAGCAGAGGATGGAGAGAGGTTCTCTGTCATGGCACGACAGCGCTAGCCCTCAGCTCTGTGTAGGATGAGCCGCATCACTCATCATTATCTAGAGGAGAGGGATCCCCAGGGAAAATGAACCAGCCATTGTTGCAGAACGGGAGGAAGACAGAGTGGAAAAAAACCTACTGAGGCCCAAATATAGCTTGAAAAATTAGGGCTGGTTTTCCTCCCCCTGCTACTTGTGCCAAGTCTGATTTCTCAGGCTTATTAAAGGGGCAAGGAATAGTTTTGGCATCTACGGGGAGCTGAAATAGACTGCTGTGTAATATCTACAGCATTTCTCTCCATTTTGGGGCAGAGGAGGTGACTATTTCTGGCTTTGCTGGTAATGGAAAAGCAGTGCGAATTTCAGCTTTTGTGGGGTGCTGGGTCCACAGATACAAAGATAGCGCACACGCTTCTGTCATATGCCTTTACGTGCATATGCAAGAGAGCCCCATGGTCTTGAACACTTGGTTTTTGTGGCTTCTGTGGGGCAAGTAAATTGTTGTACCTTTGCTGGGCTTCCCACTTCCTCTGGGCTCTGTGTGCTGAGGGTGGAGAGTTTCTTCTTTTGACTTCGCAGACCACTAGTTTTCAGGCATGAAAGGCAACTTAGAAAATACCCTGCAAGCAGTTTGCTGGGTAGTTCTTTAGATAGATATACATATGTATCTTTAATACTGGGTCTGTTGTTTGGATTCATTCAAAGTCGTTTCAGCTCACCAGTTTCTGCCTCTAGCGGGAGAGGATTTCCGCCTTGATACAGACAGGGGAAAAAAGTATTTTGTTTTTTACACACCTATGGCCAGGTCCTCTCCTAGGCTCAGTCAGAACATTTCTCCTGACACTGATACAAACACAGCGGGTTCCTCCCCAAAGGAGAGTCCAGTGCTTGTTTCAGAAAGGTTATTTTTCACTCACGTACCCTTACGAAGGGCACAGCAAGAATGGGTTACACGGACTTAGGATGCGAGTTGTGTTATGTGGGGCACTGAAGCAATTTGTCTTATAGCACTGATCAGAGACCAAATGTTTCTCCTCACTGTCCCCAGCAGGTCTAGTCCTTGGCATGAGAAGAAATCATGCAGGGATGCACCACAGCCAGCAAAGAAATGTAGTTTAGGTGTACAGAAGACCCTTGGGGTTTGCAGAATAGAAGTGATACCATTCCTATTTTTAGTAGGCAGAGAAAGGATTCGGACCTGGAGTCTCTCAAGACACAACCTGGTTTCATGGGCAGTAACTGCCCTGAAGGCAAAGCCTGTTCTCCCTTATTAAATAGTTCACCAAGCTTGTCTTCTTAGTGTGGCAGCCTGTTGGTCTGCAGCTGAGGTACAGACCTTCCTACAGGGCAGGGACATCTTTCTGTGTTACGTTTGTACAGTGCGAGCCAGAAAGGTCTGTGTGCCGGGCAGAGCTCTTGAGGCACCATTTGGACACTAGCAATAAACCCCATGTCCTGCAAGGGCCACAATTCAGCTTCTGCCTCACTTGAGCAGTGCAACAGGGAAACCTTTTTCAGGTGAAATGTGCTAGTAATCTAATTTTGCTGTATTAGAGATTTGATCAAATATCCCAGAATAGCATTTTCCCTGTCATATCTCTTGCGTGGTATAGCCAGGGTGCTGCAGCCCAGAGTAGGCTGTATTTTCGTGATGATCTCAATAATACATGATTTTCACTTGAAGAATGCAGTCTCTTGTGACTAGGAGGGAAAGCTCCATGGCTGTTATTTCTTTCTTCCTCTGCAGGGATGAAACAAGACGTGGCTGTGTACACACAGACAACACAAACCAGCCCTCAGGATCACAGCATCGCTCGCTAACAGCAGCCTTGGTCTCAACACCGTGAACTGGGTCCGATCTGTACCACAGCAGTTCTCCTGCAGTCCTGGTGAGTGCTGCCATGCTTACTTTCATGTCTACAAAATGAAGGTATCTGTGCCATGCCTCTTTTACGACAAGGATCCTACCGCGAAGACTGTGGCCTAGATGGCAATGGGGCTTAGGTTGTCCTTAGCCTGCTGTATTGTTTTGACCAAATGACACTCTGTAACCTAATATTCCCTGCAGGAAGCTGTTGTGTAAAATGAGACTGTTTCCCGGTATGTAATATCGTTTTTGATAAATGCTCCATATTGCATGCTCCAATTCATGATTTATAGTCTTTAGCAGTAATCAGGGAAGGGGCATTTCCTTTCTTTGCTTCTCTGGAGGCAGAGGTGCTGGAGTTACAAAACGTTTAGGTTTCCTTTTAGTTGCTGCTGCAAGAGTAATTCTTTCCCATGCTAGTCCCCAGGCCTCGAAACCCTTCCAGGCACTGTAAGAAAAAAGAGCAGAATCCACTAGAGCAGGCTGCTGCAGTGTATGTGGGCCGGAGACCATTTTAGCTGGCAAATTTTAGGGGAAGAAAGGATGGTCTTGCCGGATTGCAGAGTGGCGGGTCTGGATTAAGTCCTGTCTTCGTGCAAACTCTGATTGACTTTGCCCATGTGTCCTGAATTTCATTTCTTTAAGCCCTGGTTACTGCAGATCTTTTCTTTCCTTGTAATGAAAGACGAGTCGGAGTTTGGTGGTGACAGACTCAGTATAGATAGGTTTCTTCTGTTTGGCTAACATACGGATGAAAGCCCTTTATTAGTGGTGTTCATTTCTCAGAGGGCAGGCAAGAAAAGAAGAGACGGTTTTGTCAAGAGGGGTAAAGCTTCCTATGCTTGTCCCTGCCTGCCCAGCTTCTAGGTTGGGGAGGACTCGGGGCTGAGCCAGTGCTGTCTTATAAGGGCAGTGGTCGGTGGCATCACATCTGGAAGCCAGTCTGCAAGCTGTGATTGCCCTGTGCCTGCTCCCCGTCTGTCTTTTGCCATGCTGCACATGTTAAGCCTGAAAAGTCACAGGCAAAGAAAAAGACTTCTTGCCCTGTTTGCTCTTTTGTTTCCGGCGTTTTGCTTGATTTGAGGAGGAGTTGGATCAGGTTCTGTTAAGTGCGAGTTAGGTCGGTTCCTCTGGCTGTCCTGTGCTGCCATGGGTTACCGAATGCTTTCCCTTTATGCTCAGAGACAGTGTGCCACAGGTCATGTTTTCCCACTGAAATTTGACATATAAACTGTGTTTTGTTCTGTATCTCCATCCCTTCCCTTTGTAACTAGCCCGCTCACTGGTGTGATGATAACCAAACTTCTGCACCCGCATGGTGCTTAGCAGGTGGCAGCAGGCAGGAACGTGCCTCTCCTTGTCCTCTTATGCTCTTACCTACAAACTCCTCCCTATGCTCCAGATTTGTCAAAGGTGTTTGGGTGCTTAGAGATGAAGAAGACAGCCTTGCAGGAGTGCCCAGGCCCACCCCTTAAGCACTAGTTTTTTATTGCTGTTTAACTAATGCTCATCAAAATCAAGAGGCATAAGGCATAACCTTATTCAAAACGTAAGGTCTGCATTCTCACTGAAGCCAACAGCAGGCAGGCAACTAACTGCTGAAAATCTTGCTACTATCTTAAGAAACCTTGCTGATCCCAATTCCTTTTCCCTGGGGAATTATACACAGCAGATCTCGCTTCCCAAATTAATGCTCAAATTTAAACCTTCCTTATCCTAGCCCCACTACAGAGGTGTCTACACAGCAGTGGCTCTACAGCGGCCATCTGCTCCGTCTCCATTAACCAGAAGCACCGATCCTATGAGTAATAGTTGCTGTAACATCTTAGCTAAATAAATCACATCGTCCTCTAATCCCTTGCACAGGGATAGCATCTGGTCTTCCTTTGCTTATGAGATGGGGCTTTGTGTGCCAGTACTTTTCCCCCAAGTGACCTTCTCAGCAGCCCTGGGAGACTCTTTGCTTACCCAGGTGAAATGCCAGCCACTGAGCCCCCTTTTCACAGCAACAGAAGCTGGACTGAGCAGCTTTACGTACCCGTGAAACACCCAGGTCCCACATTCATCCGCCTTCGTGATGTAATTTTCCGGCAGTAGCCCAGAACAGCCAGTTGCAAGGGAAATGCCATAAATCCAGCCCTCACTTGTACTGGTTTGTTCCACTGGGGACATGAAAATAAAATCCCCCGGGACCAGCTCCAGTTCATCATCATTCTGAGGGGTGTAAGGATAGATCACTTGCAGAGTCTGGGGGAGAAACAGAAGCACAAATCAATGAAAGGACTGTTAATGAAAGAAGCCCTTTAGCAGAGTGGGGCAGGAGCACCCCCCATACTCTACCTTTAACCTTAGGAAGGCGTGAACAGCTCTCCTTCTAATGCATCACTTTGCCCTTTATCCAGGAAAGCTTTACCTTCAGGGAATTCCTGCCACTTCCCACTCTTTGCAGTTAGAAGGCTTTTCTTGGTATTTACTACTCCTTTCCTCTTTGATTCCAGTCCCGTCTTTGATAACCAGGAGGAATAGGGGAGGATGATTTTTTAGAGTGAGCAAAAACATGACCGTGTGCTTAAATCTAAGCTCCCTGTTAGAAATGGAACTGAATTCTTATTGGGACATAGAATTTAGACAGCTTCAGTGGTCAGTGACCATTTTTGGTTTACCTACTCATGCTTAAGCTGAAAGAGCAGTTCTCCTTGGTGCTGTTGCTTTTGAAGACAAGGCAGAGACACTGTTGGGACACTAACAGATTTGAATCTGTGACACCCTGCCCTCAAAACTGTCCATGAGAACACACAGTTAAAAAACACAGGTGGTAAGAAATACTGGGAGGTGGGCACATTGTTTTCTTCGTATTTCCTAATGTGAACAGGATTAAGTTAAAAGGTGGGGGAAAGATCAATAAGAATAATTCTGTGATCTCCTCTTCACTGGAGCATGAGGAATCCATACGTATTAAATGCCTATCAGTAACTTTCCTCGGAAATGGCTACAGCAGTCCCCCATTTAAAAGGAGAACAAACATGTTATTGTCCCTGGGCAAACCGAACTTCTGCAACGGCATCACACAAAGAAAAACCATAGTCTGCTGAGCAGCTCTGATCTCCTGATGGTGTCAGCCCGTTTGCTCACTTATCCTCCTAGACTATTTGAGATATCTTCAAAGGAAGATGGAAACTAGTCTCCGCCACCTGATACCACAAGGCCAAAACTTTCACACATGGCTGCCTGAAGTTAGATATGCAAAGATGTGAGCTGGTTTTCATCAGCGGCTCCCTTTGCAATCAGTGATAGTGTTGACTACTTGCAGCTTGTAAAGGACAAGATGACTCTCTGGATAGGAAAGGAGGCTGTCACGTATGGGAAGGATGGCCTGGGCTGGGTCAGAGCACTGTGCACGAGAGACTTCAGCTCTCCAGGAGCCTTGGTGTCGGTTTACTCTGTGGTGTATCATGTGCTGGACTAAAATAACCTGCTCCCTCTCTGCCACAGGTTTTGTGTGTTTCATTCTGGACAATGCACTTCAGTGGGGTTCATCACCCCAACCTCAGGAGTCTAGTTAGCTGCCTAAGCCTGAGCAGGCACCTTCTGGAGGTTCCCTCCTCCAGAAGTTGACTCATCTCATCCTGAGATAGACATCTTGGATGGGTCAGATGACTCACTTTCTGGAGGTGCCTGTTTCTCTGCACCGAGCCCAGTACAAAGGGAGCTGCAGACTGAGCCAGACTTAAGAGGCCTGACTTGGTGATATTTACAGGGAGGTGAGATGAATCTCATGCGTTGTTCCTCTGTGCCCAAGATCCCAATCTACAAATGGGAAACAATATGGTTTTCTTCTGTATATTGTGTTGGAAAACAACATTATTAAGAAAATGATGTTAAGACACTTGGATACTGCAGTTACAGAATCCATATGAGTAACTGAAATATATAGGCCACGAGGGTAAACATTTCTTAAATGATGAAACTAAATGCTGCGATTAATAATACTGTCAAGTCTGTACAGAAGAAATGGATAGTGGCCAGGTTAAGATACTGGCCTGGTTCTTGAGAGACCAGACCAGCTTACATTGAGCTAACAGGAGAGACATTGTTAGAATTAATTAATCTAGCAGGACATGGTTCCCACAAGGAGCAAGAAATGAGGTGGGTGAAATAGCAAGTCTAGACAGTATGACTAAAAAGCAAAAAAAGGGCAAGATAGTCTGTTTGTTAAGATGGCTGGGTAATGTGGGAGATCTATGTTCTGGGTGTCCTTGTGGGACCTGAGGCAAATTCCTTAATGTCTGTAGAGTCTGCGCTGTGTATCCGTGCAGCTCTCAGCAGCAGACATGGGAGTCCTCATTCATCTCGCAGCTTGTGACCACTCGCCAGCTGCAAACACAGCTAATACAGCCTGCGACTCTGCTAGGTCCTCTTTTTTTTTTTTTTTTTTTTAAATTTTTGGACTGAAACAAGCTCCAAAAATTTACCTCATGATTAACGAAGCGTATGTCTCGGGAGAATATCGCGGCAACCCAGTCACAGCCCAGCTTGACATCGATGTTCTGTGCTAACTTCTCCAGTGTGGGCAGGTGGCTGGTCTGGAAGTGATAGGCCAGCGTCACGTGGAGCTGCTTCTTGTGGGGCTCCACGTGAACGTCTGCAACGAGAAGATGTCAGTTAGCAACAAGTGACTGCCAAGATCAGCAGCTTTTTGAAGCTGTAAAAGTGTCTATCGCCACTGAACAGGAGCTGGGAGCCAAACTTTTAAAGAAAGCTCAAGCGGAACAAATTGTAGGGCAGTTTCTGAAAAGGTTTTGGGGAAGTCAAACGTGAGTTCCCTATGTATGTTGCACCTTGGATCAAATTATTAGAGATTTGTGGCCTGATCCAGTCCTGAGTTACACCAGGGTGGTAGACAAGGCATCCTTGCCAGACTGCCAAAACTCATTTGCATTCAGAAAACAATGGGCTTCTGGATGGCGTGATAATAATTATTGTAATTTTGAAGCCACTGGGTTTTCTGCCAAAAAAAGATACTTTTCCAGGAAAGGGGTGTCCTTTCTTTCATTAGCAGATGAGGATGTCTCCAAAATAAGGAAGTTAAAAGTAATAATTTTTACTTTCCCTCCTCTGTTTGCTCTCTTACAGTAGAAATTACAAATCCATGGAATTTACAGGTTCATGTGAGTGGATTAAATCTTTTCCCTGGACATTAGCTGGATTACCAGTTTGCCCACTGAAGGTGAGGTATTGCAAAATAGTGGAAACAGACGTTGATATGATAATGATTCAAAATGATCCTGCAGAAAAAGAACCTTTATTAGGAAAAGATTCCAGGCAGCAGAAAGGTGAAAGTACGTGAAATACTGGGACTCTTCCATTAGATGTGGAAATCATAGGATACATTGTTTGCATGTAATTTATTCTTGCTTATTCAACCAAAAATTGCAATTAAATTTGACTGATTATTTAGTCAGAATTGCAGCTATTGAGAGACTTGGCTCCAAGTGCCAGCCCACGGTAGCTTTGCAAGCTCATCCATCTTCTTTTTTTTTTTTTTTTTTTTTGATCAGCAAGAAAAAATATGCTCTGGATCTCTGAAAAAGCCCCAGAGACTTTAATGTGATAACCTGACCGAGCTGTGGACTGCAATGCAGCAATCAGCTTCCCCTAAGAAAGAACCAGCTTGTCTAAATTGGAGCAGTCGCAGGGGTAGAAGCTTGCTGGGAGCCATTGGTGCTTCCTTCTTCTGGGTCAGTGTTTTTGGGGTAAGATCTGCTGTTCTGACTGTGTTGGTTTGGAGGGTACGTCTACGCTATGCAGGGGAACATGTGTACGATTCTGACGTGGCTGCAGCAGTCTTTGGACTCGCCTAAAGTCTCTGCTTGTTGCTGCCTTCCAAAATGTGCATTTGTAAAGGTAACAGCCATTTCCGCCCTCTTCTAAAGGGAAGACAAGTTCTAGGTCACCGTCAGGTGAAAGCAATGCAATTCAGAGGTGTGATGAACCTACAACACATCTGTATCTCTTCCTCTGAACCAGGGACAGGCACTTCTAGGCGTTCTGCTTGGTGTTACGGTGTGCCTGCCTAGCATGGAAACAGCCCAGGGACTCAGAAGTTGCCATGTCTTGATGCACTTAACCTCCAGGATAAGCCTGTGGTAATGAAGGACTAAACCGGTTTTGTTGCCAGGCTGAGCACTACGGCGACAGAGGGTGGGAGGATTAGTCAGGGAGCTATTATAGTGCTCCAATGCTGTTCTGACTTCCAAGTTTGGAGGTAATCAGAGGACACCCAGAGAGCCTGTTCAGTAGCAGAGACTGTCAGAGTACGGGATGCTCTGGCTGTCTCCCCACTCCTGGCTGCTGATGGGTTTCCCCATCCAGAAGCAGTAGAGGACCAGGCAACGGAGCCAGCCATGTCAGCACTGAGCTAGGGCTATTTGAAAAGGTTCCCTCCTAGGTTGCCAGGGTGCTTGAGGACTTGTCACATAGCCCTCTCTGCATCTCAGAAATGCAGAAAAAAACCAAAAAGAGCCCCTACATGGCTGAAGAAAGTTTTGTGACAGTGGCTTGAGGTAGCGTGCGGAGCAGGAAATGCTCAGCCTTGCAGACAGAGCGGTTATTTGAAAGGTTAAGGAACCACCAAAATGTCAACTTCCCTTTCAAGAGATAACACTTGAGACTAAGTGTGAGGTGATCTTTCAACTGAAAAAGCACTGAAACCCATAGCACCTGATGGGGTGTTCCTCTTGGGCTCTTAGTCTTCAAGCCACTTTTAAAAATCAGGCATTGGTTTAATGAGCTTAATTTTCTTCATACCATCAAAACTTTGGTTTCTGAAAATGCACAAGCCTTGAGCAAGCTGTGGGTTCTTGGTAGCTGCCAGCATAGTCACTCACCTGCTTTAGAAGCAGCCTCTGCAGCGAAGTCTGCAGCAAACTTCTTGAGCACCTCAGCACTTTCTTCCTTGACAAAAAGCCCAATGAAGTTTGAGGACGTGTAGAGCTCCAAAGGCAGAGGGGCAGGGAATTTGCATTTCCACCGCATCACGGTGGCCTGCAGAGCTTCAGTGAGAGCATCGACCTTGCTGTCCTCGCACTGCCAAAGGAAACGGCACAAGCATTTCTCAGGCGGAGAATCATTCCTTACGCCTGTGCTTAGCTCTCCAGTGCACTCGGCAGAGAAAGGAAAGGCTTGCGTGGGTGGGCGTGAATGGTCTACCTTTGCTGTTACGCAGTGAGAGAAGCACAGGGTCATAGAAGAAGGTATGTTTAGAAATCACTTGCCCCTCCCTTGGCCTCAAAGCAGGATCAGCTATCCCCAAGTAACCTTCATAACCTCACCCCACACACCCCCCATCTATTCTCATGTTAATGATCACTTGAGATATGAAAATTTAATCTTCTGCTGCTGCTCTTCCCCCTAAAAAAACCACTTAAAAACACCAATTACCTCCTCAACAAGCCCAGGCGTCAGGCGGTTCTGGTAACAACCCCCCCGAACTCCCTAGCACAAACCCTTCTGCAGCGACTGAATGAAGCGTGTAATGTCTCCAGTCTGGACCTGGCAAGGGCTGCTCATGAATGCATGCATAAAGGCAATGGAAAGAGGAGCTCTGGTTTACCATAAAGAACTGGCAAAGGGTGATATGTGGGAAAATGTTGTGAGCTTTGTTCTTCCCACAGATCTGCTTTGATTGCTGCCAGAACTCAGACAGCTTCTGAGCCAGGGGGCCGGTGGGGCGCAGGTAGAGGACGTACTCCCGAGGCAGGGTGTCATCGAGGAATGGGTCACCCACATGGGAGAACAGCCTGAGAGGGAGAAAGAAATGTTAGATTGACAGGTAAAGACATTTTTTTTTTTTCCTGCGAGATTAGCTTCCTGTCCTCACTCCCTTTTGTTCTCCCTTTATGGGAAAAATCAGCCCTGGCAGGTCAGGCAGAGGCGCGTGCTGTCTCACTTGCAGCCCATTACCACTACTAAGTAATACAGAAAATTGGTTTTGAGTTTCAGACTGAGGCTCTGAAGATCTAACCTGGGTCACTGCTTCTGCCTCTCTGACTTGAGGTGTACAAAACACAGGGAGGAGAGCACTAGAAATTGCTCAACATCTTTGAAAAGGCAGCTCTCAGTTTTCCGTTTAGATGCTAGGGTGGAGAGACTAGCGGTTCCTTTCTCTCACCTTTTTTTCCTATTACTCGAGATCACAAACTCTCTCAAACAAGGCTTGTTTCTGGATTGCTTATTTACAGCACTTAAATAATGTCTCACTAATTTGGCAAGTGCTTTTCAGATAAGGCCCCTGTTTAAACATTCCACATTCTAATGGCTAAAACCTTAAACATTAAATCCACTACTTCCTTTTACTACTTTTTAACATTTATTACTTCATACCAACCAGTCGCATGCTGCTTGAACGCTTCTTCCGCCTGTTGATGCCAGTGCTTTTTGTCTGAAGAGAGAACAAAACAAAAAGAATATTTCAGTGATGCTGGAATACATGGCTATAGTCGCATCTGTTGCTTGAGCCTGGGGTCCTTGCTGGGGAAGGGCTGTAACCATGTGTTTAGAAACCTGTGGGATATGCTTCCCAGACTGATTCCCTCAGACCTGGGGCTGTCTTTCAGATGTGCCGCCTGTCAAATCGCCATACTCTGTTTGAGGGGCAAAATCATGCAGCCTGTTCAAAGTATAAGACGTGGACCTCTGGGTTTTCCCTGCTTGGCCTGATGTTTTTCTGAATAGTGAAGCACCAGCTGTTGGCATTAAATGGCCTCTTTGCTAGTCATTTGCTCAGCACAAAAATCAAAAGATTTGGGTCTGGAAGCGCAGTTATTGCAATAGCACCGAGGACAAGAAAAATTCAACTGCCACCAGGGGGCACAAACCAGAGCTTTTTCCAGGTTACAATAACCTGCCAAAATTTGCTAGCTCCCTTCAGTCCTTGCTACGTTGAACATGCTCTTTTGCTTATTTCCCTTCAGGAAATAATAATAAATCACTTTTCACTCCAGCTAGGAAGACCCAAGTCGTCTATTCAGCAAGTTTTCCAGTTGCAGAAGAAACCAGCACAGTGCTGGTAGATGTGTAACAGTGTTTTCCAAATGCTTGACATCAGCATTGAAATGCAGCTGTGGATCAGCTCAGCTTTGTAATGCTAGAGACTGCCAGAATGAGGAATTCACCCAGAATCCAAATGGCATAAATATTTAGGAAAAATTATGAATGAAAGAGGCAGAAAAGGATAGAAACGTTAGGGTTGTGGGGCAGAAGTCAGGCCCTCAGGTCTCAGGAGGCAAATTCACCATCAATAGGTGATTTCAGAGCTTCCTACTTAAGGGAAAAATGGCAGTATTGCTCTCAAACAAGTGCTACAGGTGTGGTAGGACAGAGGCAAAAATGAATGGGATGCTGGTTTCATCTAATTAACCAGCACATGCTCATGCAAAATGGTGTGGAGGAAGGTCTGAAGAGCAAGAAGCCCTCACAGAAGGCAAGAGTGGGATCTCCAGGCAGCTGTCCCCTGCCACCAGGGAAGGGACAGGGATCCTGCAGATGGGCAGTGCCAGAAAAGGCTCTCCATCCTACGGGCCCACTGCACTAGGCTGGTAGACAGAGGTGTCTTCCCCAGCGTTAGACAACACGTAATGCATCCAGGCACCAGCGCAGCTCCCACCAAAGGTAAAGCCCCGCTCGGTGTGTGGCGTGCAAGCAGGGGTACAGCCCGGGGGCTGACGAAGGTGACAGCCAGTTGTATTCTCCAGTTGTTAATTTGGCTGACGCAGCTGCCTCCCTTTTGGTCTGTGGGTTATACGCCGTGTCTCAGAGCTGCCTGCTGTTAGTGACAGAAAATTTGACTGAGGACAGGAAAACTTCTAGTTTACACCAGCTGGCCTCAAGCCGTAACCTAATCTTACTAAATATGGTATGTAACAGCTTGATAATAATGCAAAAGACTTGCTGACATCTTTAAGCTAGAGGCGATGTGTCTGACCAAAGGGACAAGATCAATGAACTATACACCCTGTGTTATCTGCTGTGAGAAGATGCTGCTGGTTGGTTACAGGAAGCGGGTCCAAGTGAGGGAGAAGCATCATGACCCAGGGTCCAACCCGTAGCTCTAGGATTAGGGCAGCTGGGACCCTCCAGCATTTCTTGTTTCTGCCCATAGGGCTGTGTAGGATGTTTACTGCGCTTCTGTTGCCCTTTCTGCCTGCAGTGATGACTTTTGAAAGCGCTCTGATAACCATGCAGGAATATGCAGTCTTACCCACCAGCCCGTAGACATGTGTTGTTGACTCAGCTGTGTTTCAGCTCTGCCCTTGGCTTCCCCACCCCTTGAATATACATATTTTTGTTCATTTTGAGAGTAAGAGGAAGGCAGAAAGATAATGCTGCAGAAAAGGGCTGTGTTGCAAATGTGTGATTATGAAAATACTTCCTCATGAAGCATTTTGCTGCCCTTATCTGCCAGCATTCATTTGAGATCAGCAGAGTGCTAGTCCAAGCACCTGCCTTCTGGAAGGATGTATCTTGTGCGGTCAACATCATAGTTCGGTCTGTTCTATCTTGCTGACATTTTCCTGGTCTGGCTCAGATGCACTATGCAAAACAGCCACTGCTTTGCTTTGAAAAGTAGTTCAGACAAGACCAAAGAGCAAAGCCCTCTCCCCTTGCACAGGCTGGGAACTTTTCAGGGAGGCTGCTCCTTGAGCAGAGCAATGCCCAGCTGCCTCAGATGGTGGCCATGGATCTTCACTCTCTTGGTTTTCTGTACAAAGGCAACATTCCTGTATGATGCCTTTGCTCGGTTCACCTCCCCTCTTGTTGTTTATGCTCTTTAAAACACAACTAATATTTGACTCTCCTAACCATAGATCTTGCCACTGAAGTGTGTCTGTCTGCACTGAATCCCATGCAGTGAATTACAAACGCCCTCCCAGTAAAGCTCTGGCTTTGAAGTGAGCAGTTTCTCCTCTTGCAAAGTGAAGGCAGACAAGCTGGCTCTCACTCGTTATTTACTCTCTCCAGACCCCAGAGCAGATCTCTGAAGGAGTCATGCACAATCTAGCAGGACAGACGGTTCTGCCACCCACCCTTGTTGACTTGTTCGCTTAATGAATTGATGTTTCCTTGGAACAAATCGCACAATAGAGCTCTGCTGGAATTGACTGCAGCTCCTTCTCCGTTGCCTTTGTGCTCCTGAGACCCCAAAGGGCATTAGAAAACATTAGGCTGGGCCCCACATGCTTTTGTTCATGCGTGATTTCAAAAGGTGCCTATCTCTTCCATGAGGACAATAAACTCCCTTTTCAATTTAATTTTCAGTGCAAGGAGGAAATACTGCATAAGGCAAACAAAAGCCAAGGTATATTTTTATCATGGGACCTGAAGCTGAGAGACTCTTTTTTTTTTTTTTTTCCTTTTCTTTTCTTTTTTTTTTTTAATTTGATGCTGGGAATGGTGATGATGACTGATAGCCTCTGGTTAGTCACAAACCAGGGCATGCACTGCGTCCCTCCCAAACACCCTCCTCCCTAGCCACCAGCCAGAACCTGGACAGGACCCATCCTTCGGGTGCTCCAGCTCCCAGGCCCTGTCAAAATCAACTTTTTACAAGTTGAGTACCCAAAAGTAGTCACAGCTATGTTTGGCCACTTATAAAAGTGGCCTGGTTTTCACAACCGCTGAGTGCAGTGGGGGCTGGAAGACATATTCTGCTCCTGAGAAAATCGGGTCATGTAATTAGGTAACTAGCTATGGCTTAGGTGTTCACATTTATTCACACTGGTTAGCAAGTGTTGGCTGTAGTATTGTACCTAGTGGTAAGAAGTGGTTTTGTGACACAGATGCATCAGAAAAGAAAAAAAAGCCAGAAAAGATTTTATTTTTCAGAATCTACCAAACCGGCATCACACAGTAACCATTTCTGGTCATGCAAAAATTGCAGCTCCATTCAGATAGGAGGTGATAAGCTTTGTGCAGCAAATTGGGTGTCCCTCGAGCCACCCAATTCCTCCATCTCTTAACTTCTGCTGCCTCTGAGACAAAGCATGGGAAAATCATTTAACAATGCACAGCAACATGTAATAGCAATTTTGAACAAAGAACAAGGGAAATGCTATGTCCAACTGCACGTCTGGAGATGGAGGATTTAGGGAAGGGGAAAGAAGATCTTAATAGCAGTGTCTTCCAAAAGCACTGCAGGTATTTTAGCCACCACAGAGAATCAGATTTTTTTGATTCTTCAAACTCAAAGCCCTCCCGGTGACACTCTTCAATGTCAAGTCACAAGGAAAGTCTTCCTCTACTCAATCACTGATTAAACCGTATCAAAATATTGCTAGGAAGCATCCTAGCTAAACAGTTGACCCCTTAGCCTGAAACATTAAAGCAGAACCGGTGTTGCTGCTCTGGAATATGTATTAATGTGTAAACGGTGCCTATTTTAACCCCAGCGCACGGAATGGGAGAGCACACAGTTCTGCACGCTACAGAACTTAATTCATTACTCTTCAAGGATTTTTGGCTTCCTGCAATTTCAGGGTAGAAAAAAGAAGGCAACAGGGGAATGTCAATTCAGCTAGGAAATATATATCAATAAACATTAAGTATAATGGCAAATTCCCATTTACTTCAGAGGAAATGGCCGTAACGGGGAATGATGCATTAACCATAAAGAGAACCTTCAGTCTCAGAAGCATCACACAGAAATCCTTCCTCTGTAAGCGCTCAGCTTTCTTGTTCTAGTCCAGTTTAAAAAAGGAGGGTATGTCTGGCTGCCAGTGGTGCCGTAGTGCACGGGGCAACGAAATGCCAGGCGGGAAAGTTCATGCAAATAGTGCAAAAGCAAGGGACAGGGATGAACTATTTTGAGTTAGTTCTTTGTCTGTTCTTTGTCTGCATTATGTTTTATCACTAAAAGATATGCAAACTTTGGGGTGCTGATGCCCGCAGCAGAGATCGGCTGACAGGCAAGGTGCTGTGCTGGGGTGGGGAAGATGACTGTGTTTGTGCACCGTGGCCGCGCAGGGTCCCCAGCCTCCATCGCGGCCGGGCTGCAGGGGCTGAGACGCTCCCACCCTTGGTGCTGGCCCTGCAGGCACGTACAGCGCAGAGGCCGCTGCAGGCAACCTCCTCTCACCAAGGCTGAGTCACGCAGCTGTTTTGAACCCTTGGGTCCAGAGAGCCTGTTTGCTCTCCAGAAGCAACGTCTAATTCATATAAAGTTGGCCCCTCTGGCTACTGATTAAGACTGAATTTCCCCGTTTCCACTGGCTCTCCCTTTGCTCTAATAAGCAGAGATTCTGCCGTCAGCAGAGCTGACCTCTGTTTGTAAGAGAGAGCTTGCTCTGCTGCATGCTACTGCTCGCAGAGGCAGGAGAAAACGCTAGCAGCAGCCTCTACCTCAGATCCACCTACGAGCTGCCTGCCTACAGTGGCACCAAGGGATTTGTGAATGAGCAATGGAAGGATGGAGGCAGCCTGTAAAAGAAAGGGAATGACTAAATCTTCCATTTCAGTATGTGCCTCAAGCCTAGACAAACTTCTTATCCATAAACAAAACCCCTTGGAGGGACGAATTCATAATGTCAAGTAGCCCTGAATCTTTGGCCCATAAAATATTTAGCTGTGTAAATAAAAAATTTTGGAAACTGCGCATGGTGCATTATGAAAGTACTTGGCTCTCCTCATGATTAGGTTCAGTTCGAAGGACTGCCTGACATGATAAGATAGGAATTAGGGATCGTAATTTACGCTAAATGAGTTTGAAAGAAGAATGCTGTCAAATAGAACATTTTGGTTAGGATTATAAAATAAGCACATTTATTTTTGCGTGTGTGTGTATAAAATATGTGTTTATGTAAACATATATTCAAATAGGTATATGTATCTATTTAAAGCATGACTTTTTTTCAGTCTATGTTGGTTTATGGTAAAAGAATAGAAAACAAAACGCTGGCTGGCTCCAGGAAATGACAAAAAATAGCCCTTTTCTCAATGTGGCTGTAGTTGCTGTTTGGCGCACGCCTGTCGGGCCAGGTACAGGTCAGAAGCCTAATAGTTAATTCCCCCTTAGCTTACATGTCAAGCTCAGTCATGGTGCCGGAGGGTCTGCATTCCAGCCCTGCTGTACAGCAATACGTATAGGGAAGCAGTTATAAAGTCTTTGCAAACAGTAAAATTCCCAGCTTTTTGTGTGTGTGTGTTTACAAATTTCCCATCAAGAGACCTTTACAGATTCCTTAATTTTTGCAGTTTTCATCGTTTATACCATTAACAGTACAATAGTGGAAACGTGTCTATGTTAGACTGTCAATAAACAATTGCCTGTTGAAGAACAGTTTTGCAGACAAAATTTCTGTTTATCTAATGACTTGATTATTTGATGTAGGCAAAGATGCCCAAATTCCAAATAACTGACTGCGTGTCTCACAAATTGCTTAGTTGTTCTTCACGCAAAAAATGGCCACAGCGAAGTGTTCTTTCCAAATGGTTTTTGGGGTCGGTTATTCAAATGTGTTCCTCTGAATTCTGAATATGCAGAGTTCAGTTGGTCACCAAAAATCATATGATATTGTTTCTGTTCTTATTTGGGTGACCTTACTGCTATAAATAGGAATGGGACAGGAAGATATCACTAGGGATCAAGTTCCTGTTCAGGGTAGGGGGTGGGTAGGTTCCTTTTCTGCAGTTTGTTAAGAATGATACCCCCCAAAACTGGGTGTCTTTGCAAGACAGGAATGACTCTAACATAAGTGCATGGCAGAAGAATTACTTTTTTCTTCCCTTCACTGAGCTCTCGCTCAATCCTTCAAGCATTACCTTAGCTTATCCTTCTGTTGCCTTCCGCACATGATGGAGGACATAAAGTCCTCCTCACGTTTACTGAGTGACTCTAATTGCAGCCACATCCTCCGCAAAATGCGAGTTCATTGCTATACGCCCAGATCCCCTCAGGAACACGCTGTTCGGTACAACACCCCCAGTTTAGGTCAGCGAATGCCGTAAGCAGATCCCCGCGATGTGAAGACCCAGGTCTTGCCTGAAATACAGGAACTTTCAGAGGAGGACGGGGAACTGCCTGACTGCACAGTGGCTATGGAGCTGCAAGATTTCAAACTGTGCTATATCCTGTAGGTCACATAAATATTTATAGAAGGTGCCTGACAGCATGATAGGGCTCGGTAGTTCCCTTCCTCCTCCTTCCCAAGAGGTGGCTGGCTGCTTACTCCCAGCTATTGAATACCAAGCTCTGGTAATAGGAAAGAGAGGGAAATGGGCAATGCTGTCAGAAATAAGTTTGGGAAACATGCTGCAACGTATTTCTACTTTCCGTAATTTAAAATGTTCATTTTTTTCAGGGGACGGTCCAGCTGGCAAACTGCAGTCTGGCCACATAATGATGATTATTTTTAAGTGCAAAGAGTGAGGGCCTGGGCGTGTGTCTCTGTTTTATGTGTTTATTTTTCTTTAAGTTATGTAAGATTTTGAAGGCGGATTTTTCCCCCCCTTCTTCAGCACATGTGCACTAAGTCATTCCCCTAATCCTCTGCTTAGCCAGCTTGTTAAGCAGAAGAAGAGGGAAGTACAGACTCATAAAAATTGTCCGGGATAAAGGCAGGAATGCAGCAGCCATTTAACATTTTTAAAGAGATACACAGTTTAAAAAGGAAACAGGATATTAATTTCTTTAGAACAATAACAGTGCAGCTTTTCATGAGGCATGGGATTAGATGTGAAAGCCCTGAGCTCGCAGTTGCCAGCCGCTCCACCAGGTCCCCACGTGACAGAGGAGGAACGTGGCGCATGTGTTTTGGCTGATTTGAAGTGGTTGCACACCATCAAGATTTGTCTGTCCTTTCATTCTCCCCTTCAGCTTCAGGTGCGAAAACCTGTCATTAGTTTTGCTTACGATCATGATATTGTTTTTCTGTTTAGTTTTTTTGTTTGGATTTCCTAGTTCACTTCCTTAAGTTTTTCTCCCTGTGTGCGAATCTAGCAAGGTACTGCCACTCAAACAAAGAGCAGCAGTCTCTGAAAATAACAGGAGTCTTGAATCTGGAGATTTCAGAAAGTGATGTCTCACAATTCCCTAATAAAACCATAACAGTTGGCAGCACCTCAGCTGGCTGATTCAGAGGGGCTCAAAACTTCGATGCAGAGCAATTGCTGGAAAAGGGTGACAGGGTTAGGGAAGACGGGTGATAACTGCTGCTGTTACAGGGTTTGCAGAATTCTGAATATTAGCAAAAAAGCCAAATACAGATAATACAAATAAATTAAAATAGAAGGTGTTTATAATTGGCGCATACTCAGCAGAGGCTCATCCTCTTTAAATGCCTAACTTTAATACTAGCCAGAATGCCGCAGAATGACCAAGATTTCATTATTCAAATAGCGCAGTGCAGGAGAGCAGGAGCTTTCATCCCAATACTATTAATACATTTTTAGCTAACCAGGAAGACAATGTCTTTGCAAGGAGCCAAGTTAGAGGTTTAAGTACGCTCAAATGTACCATCTGGAGTTTCAGTGATAGCCAGGAAAGGAAGCAGTTGTCATGCTGATTGGAAATAAGTACGTTCCCTCGCAGCGTTCAAGACAAGCACGATGCTTTCTTCTTTCTAATTGCTCTTCTTCCCATACAGCAATGAGCCGGGTTGGAACAGGGATTTGCCGTATCTCTGTTTTCTGTATCAAGGCCCTCTTATCGCTAGGGCCTCTTTTTCCCATCACGGGTGGGTTTTAGGCAGAGTGTGGATCTGCCGCACGGTTTGGCCAGAGCGGGAAGCCGGGCCAGGTGGCTGCTCGTGGCACGTGGTGCCTGGTGAGCGCTGCTCGGCACGTGAGTTGCAGTTGCCTTGCTGCCACTTCATGACCACCTTCCTCTCCATCTGTCACTTTGCCTCTTACTCCAACTGGCGCCACTCGCCTTTGGCGACCGCCGTTTGAGCAGGTGTCCACAGTGCCCGGCACAGCTCAGCTGGAAGCACCAGGACCTGCTGCCGAAAAGCTTACCAATAGCCACAGCAATGGGGCACGCCCCATCCACCCTAATTCAGAGAGGGCGAGATGGGAGGTGGAGAGACAGCGAGCTACCTATTGTCACACAGGTCATGGAAAAGGGGATGGTTTTGCTATGGATGCTCTGCTGTGCCTGGCTTGGGGTTCCCTGGAGAGACACGCGCTTGCTTTTCTGCCCCCGGTTCCTTAAGGCAGCCCCACTTTACTTCTTTGTATGTAGAATTTTTTTCATATCATGTAGATCTTTAGGAAGAAGAAGAAAAAGAAAAAGCCACGACTAGCACTTTAAAGTGCTAACATTAGTGTTAACATTTTCCAGCTTCTTGGGGTTTCAAAACAGGAAGTTTGGGGGCGGTGCAGTTGCACAATTTGCCAGAAAGCTGCTGTTCTGTGAAGTCAGTGACACTGGGCTGTACCAGGAACTTGAGTCCTGCAAGCCACCAAGGCCTTCATTTTCTGGGACAAATTTTCAGTGCGATGTGAGGAGGTTTTGATGTGCTGCTCCTATTAGTAGGAACCCTGTGGTTTTAGGTCCTCTTGACTGCCAGTGGAGAGTTGACCTGTTCTCCAGAGACAAAGTAACCCCAGAGCTAAGGGGAAGTTTTCCCAGCCTGACAGAGAGGAAGCGGGTAGAGATAACATAGACCAACGTCAACATGGTATAGCTAAACACTGAAAACAAAGCATTGAGCTACTCGGTTTGGATCTTGTGATGAAACTTGCGATGCTAACTTCCTTCTAGGTTAGAGTCCAGGTCTTTGTATCATGCACATCCTCAGAGAGAGAGTTTGATTGTTTGTCTGAACTTGCTCTGACTTGACAGCAATGAGATTTGGACTCTAACGTCCCCTTACAGGCAAACAACAAGTACCCCGAAGTTTTGTTCAAAGGCGGTGAAGCATCAGGTTGGGGCCTGCATAGCCAAATCCATTCCCTGTTTCAGTCCCTTTCCATCTAGTAGCGTGAAGGGAATATCTCACAGCTAAATCCCACTGTGGGCTCCACAGTAATGCTTCATGGGCCTATCTGGAATTTAATATTGAAGTTGGTCAGTGCAGGGGAGAGAACAACTTTCTACCAAGAACAAAGGCCATGGTTAATATCAAAGCAATGATATTTTGTGGTTAGTGTGAATATCTGTTTGCCACAGATGGAAGAGTTAAGACACCCACGTCTCCTGACAGCTGGACTTGGCAAGCTTAGTTTGGTATTCTTTGCACTAGTCAGTTTTTGCATTATTTCCTGCATTTGGAAGAGCCTAGCTGTGTTCATTCTGACACCTTATTTTCTAACAAGTAGCTAATTTCTCTTCTTTATGGGCAATGTCTGTTTATCGTGAGGAATGTTACATGTTGTATGTACTAACGGACTCACAACTTTGCTGAAAAGGCAAACTCCAGAGACAGAAAATGGGAAGCAAATGCCTAGCAAGAAGCCAACCACTATCTCACACCTAAAATAGACTCACGCAAAGCAACAAGAAGGAAGTCTAAGAACTTAAGGAAGGTGGAAGGAAGAAGGGTGGAGTGCTGAGATAGTTGGGTTAAAGGCAAAGAGGGATACTCAAAATAGTCTCCTGCTCTAGACAGCTCTGTTCAGGAAATTTTTTAAGCCTTGCTGTTTTCCATAATGCAAATATTTCAAATAATGATTCCTCGCTTACTGTCCCTTGCCATCTAGCTAGGACCAAGTTATGTCAAGATTCGTATGGAAGACCTGGGCAAGAACCCCAGAGTGCTGTAGGAGATGTGGGAATGGAGGGTTAATGCAGCAGATGACGAGGCACACTTGCCACTGACTTAAGGCTAAATCACCCCCCCGAACAGTGTTGGGGTTGGGAGCGCCATGGTACTAGAAGCTCCATCTTGGGGTGAGAAATCGCACAGAGGTCTCACTCTCTTGCCTTGGAGATTTTGAAGTGTGTGGTTAAACCAGTAAAAGCTAATGTCAGAGTTTCCATTGGGGGGGGGGGGGGGGAGAGAAAAAGTTAGTTAGCAAGCTCTGGTCTGAATTTCAGTTTGGGTAACTGTATTTGGTCTCTTTCGGATTGCTCTGTAGTCCTCAGCTGACAAAAGTCTTCGTTAGTTGTGGTGTACTCTCTAAAGTAATCCCACAGACTAGGGCATCAGGAAAACTCCAGTCAAATGAAGCTGTAACAAAAAACTTTGGTGGAGGTCTTGAAGTTAGCTCAGCTTTGGCTTGCCTCTTCTACTACACATTGCAGGAGGAGAAAATTTAGGTAAATGTGGATGTTTTTGAGAGTCCTGTACTCTCATTAAGGTGAGATATCCAAACTGAAATGAAGTATTACTGCATTAATATCTGTCCTTTACCAGCCTCAAGTGGCAGAAGCTGTAAAAATGCACAGTACAATTATTTTGTTGTTATAACACTAGTAACAATGAGAAGTCATAAATTCTTGGCCAGACTTTAAACTCTAATGCCAGATTACGCATTAAAAATGTCCTTGTAGGGTCTGGTTAATTATCTGGAATTTGTACCTAAGGTCTAGCCAAGAGTCTCTGAAAGGTTTAAATACTAACTATGGAAGGGTTAAAAGAGCCACATTAAAAATATATATATTTGAAGTCTAAAAGGGAACAGGAAATTAAGAATTGTGATAAACTGAGAAACAATGAGATAAAGAAGGATCTGAGAATGTGATGAGAACACTTTGCCACAGACTGGGAATATTTCCCTGCATACTTTTCTGATTTTCTTATGGCCCATCAGTTCTAAATGTGCAGTCTTTATTCCTGTATCTGATCATATTCTTGCAGAACAAATCAGTGAATTACAAAAAAAAAGAAAATAGGAAGACCTTAATGAGACCTGCATTTAGTAATTATCCTTATACCAGCGAGTGCTTATGCGTATATTTAACTTCAAGCACGCACTTATAGACTTCAGCGAGGCATATGCACATGCCAACTGCTCTTCTGCAAAGCATGTGCTGAAAGGTTACTGCAAATTAAGGCTTCGGGCCTGTTCTTTCTTCCAGCAGAATTTCTAAGGATTTTAAAGCAAGTGCTTGCCATGATAAAAGTAACTTTTTTCAGTTCACTGGAATCCTGGGGATTTGATGCTAGCAACAAATGGATGTGTGTTTGCTGGAGCAGGACTGTACTTAGCACGCCCACCCCCTCCCAAAAACCCCAAAGCAGCATACCTGACCAAACCTTCAGCACAGCACAGCACCCGCACGGTCCCGCTCTGTCCCCTCACCATGGGATTCTCCTTGACCTGCTTCACAGCCTTCAATTAAGGGCTCCCAAATCTAGCGGGTATCGTGATGCACTGGTTGCTCTACCGCTCAGTTCTTATGTTTGTGGAGGAGTAACTTCACCTTTCTGTGCTCCAAGGTGTCTGTTTAATGGCATAAAATGCTCTCTGCAGCTCTAGCACTCTCCAGTGCCTGGCACAATAGGGCTCAGAAACCTCAGTAGGGCACAACCTCAGTATGGATCATAAAACATCAGCTCAGCGGGTCCCTCCCCCAATCATTTCAGTCTCCTATGAGCCATCTCAGTAAATGTGAGCAGCATTAGGTCTTAAAAAGTGCTCAGCGCTGTTTCATCCAGCCACGAGGGATGGGAATTCCCAGGGGCTAAGCACTGCTGAAACCCTGCAAACTTTACACCGCTGACCACAGAGGTGATCAACCCCCATTCTGTGTTTTGCACATCAAGAACCGATGTGAAGCGGGTCCCACAGTCTAGTTACGTCTCCCTCCTTCCCCTTCTCTCAGCATTATAATTTTAATTTCTGACACCTAAGAAATCAGGTACTGGGAGCAATGGACTGGGAATAAGGAAGAAGATAGTCCTTACTCCTTTTGCCTGAGAAAACCTCATTGTGCATGTGTATGAGGATCAGAGACATAACTTGGCCTGGCCTCTGCCTCCTCTATTCATATGCTTGGCTGATATGACTACTGATGTTTTGTGATTGCTTGGGTACCTAAATGGCGGGAGATTTGGGACTTTCCTTTATTTAAGAGGTTTGGCCATAAGGATTCTCAGATGAGATGTGTTATAAAGTGTTTTTTTTCGCATGATTTTTCCTTTGCCAGTCACCAAAGGCACCTAGCACCTCGCCTTAGCACTTTACGAGAAACATCTCCCATGTGGAAGCACACTTCATCCTATTGCCAGGGTTGTGTAGGAGGCCGAGTCTTGGATGCTTGCCTTGAAGACCTTGTTATCCAGATTGGTCTTTTCAGGCAGGTATTGTTAGACAGACAGACACACACACACTACCATCACCTCATTTCCATAGCGTAGCTCTCCCCCGCACTGGAGTATAAGTACTGATGTGGGGGTGTATTTCTAAAATTATTCACGATGCAAATCTTTTACAACTGATCCCCGTCTTATCTGTTTTGCATGTGTGTCTGATATCTTGAAAGCATACTAAGAAGTGCATTTTTTTTCTTAAATGCAGAAGGAATGGTAATAATATTGCAGCCTTTCTTTCCGTCACTCTGACGAGGCAGCCTGTCCTGTGCTGTATGTCACTGATCCACTTAAGCCTTTGCTAGCCAGACAGCCGTCACTAACAGCAGCATTAGCAAGTGCGGCACGTCAGCAGCGGTACTCAGGTCGAGCACCTTGCAGCATCAGTACTGCAAAATAATAGGTGTGCTTACAGCAAGACCCCCTCTCTCTGCCCTGTCAGAGTGGGCTCTTGGGAGATGAAATAAGAAACAGCTATAAATTAAATGAATGACAGGTGCTTAGTGTGGATAAGGATCAGTTATAAAGTTCCCTTGGTTTTTAAAGAGTACTTTGTTACGCAGGCTCCTGTGATTATGGTAGAGGACATAGACTGACATGAGCTTCTTTCTTGGTAAATGCTTAAGAGCTGCTTTGTGAAAAGTAGGCAAGAAAGGAGAATACTAGATATCAGTTCAGAATAATTCTTTGCAGTAAATTTCAGAGGCTAATAGCAAAGCATGTATGGTAAATTGTGCATGTAAGTGTGCCGTAAGAGGTGGGTGAGCCCTTCTGGACTCCAGAATCCCGTTATTCCAGGAGACAAACTCATTCCAGTGGGTTTCACAGAAGAGAAAGCTGCAGCCCTGCTTTTATCCTTGCCCAGCATTGCCTTCTGAATGCAAACGCATTCAGGGTGTCACTGCCCATTTGAGCCGCTGCCCTACGGTCTGCAGCCCAAGTCAGCTGCAGGCTTGCCATCACCACGTCAGGAGACAGGCTGAGAGATCCTCAGATTAAGGCAAAAAGAGAAAACCCAAAATTTTAAGTTGAAGGAGTTAAAAAAATGGAATCCACTTCTCAAAAATATTGAAAAGGAAGACATTGTGATTTCTTCTTGCATTTTTATTAGGTTTTGAAATTTGAGGTTATCCTGGGAACACATTTCAAGCTTTCCTCTCTAGTGAGGCCCTTCTTTAGCCTGGTTCTCAAAGGGGCTGAGGCATATAGGACTGTGCTGCATCCGTGTGTGTCTGCAGGCCTCTCCAACATCCTACAGTAACTTCTGAACCTACTCAGTTTAAACCCAGCGTGACAGAGACATAGAGCTATCAGGGATATTTCATGTCTTGCAGCTTCTGTAAAAATAGTTTCTTGGATAGCTGTAAGCCACCTCAGGAGTGCACCAGCTGGAAAATATTCAGAGGTGAGCTGACTTGTTACTAGACATCAGAGAATCCTCACAGAAGTGAGCCCTAAGAAACGCTGCAGTCATAAGAAAAGCATCAACCATCAGAACGACACGTGCACAAAGTGAGGCTTTGTCAGTTCTGGCATTCCTGGAGCTGGTTGTCCAAAGGCAGTGAAGGTTCAAAGGCAGCTGCGACACACTCTGCACATTTTTCTGCTGTAGATTCATCAGGGTAGGCAGGGCTTTTGTGCAGACAGTGAAAGTCCGAGCAAGATCAGGACTGTACAGGAGTTCAGATCTGAAGGTGCACAAACTTCACCAACACAAGCACTTTTATACTGCCACAGTTGCAGATATTGGGAAAGTTTTGCAGAAATTACTATCCTGGGAAAGCTGAAAGAGCAGAATTTGTGTTTCAACAAGACATACGCGTCTGGGGGATCCCACAGCTACAGGAGCTGAGGCTTAGAGAAAGTCAACGAATATTGCAGGGTAAACGGCCTCCCAGCTGCAGATCTGCAGGCTCCCGTGCTCCCAGTGCTGGCGGCTACCATTTCACGTGCCCGAAGGCACGTGAGATAATGTAACCTTTCCTCAGTCCTTCCCCGTTCTCTGAACAGACCTGCTTTTACTAGACTCTCACTGCTCCTACGGCTCTCCACCATTTCTCAAAACATGCTTGGGAAGCACAGATAAGGAGGTTCCATGAAATATGAATTACTGTGTGCACGCAGCTATCTTCTTGCTCTCCCCGTGTCCCTTTCAACTGTGGCAATACATGATTTCAGGCTGCAGCTGAAAAAAAGACCTTTCTCGGTGCATTCCTGTTCGCCCCTTTTGCAGTTTAGCACTTAATGCTCTATCTCCGCAAAGCACGTTGGCAGACACGTGTCTACTCAGGGTGCAAATAAATCGCATGGAGTGAGGCTGAAGTGAATATCATGGCAAATTCTATTGGTAGGAGACAGACCTCGGTACTATTTGCTGCTGCCCAACACTTACTCTTTCCTGCATTAAGGTTTTGGGATGTTTGTGGATGCTAAGCCCAGTTCTGCATGGTTTCGTGTGTGGACAGACTGATCTGCATAGAAATTACTCCATCCTGCAAGACAGATAAACATGCAGTGCGCTAAACTGCATCAAGACCGTGAGGTTTTTCAGAAGAGCTCAGCATTAGCCTAATTTTGTTCCCAGTGGTATTGAATGAGGCAGAATTAGGCTAGAGCTGAGCTTCTGAAAGCTGTACCCTATCTTCCTCTTGCTGTACTTGTCTAAAAATAAGGAGTCCAATTAAATCAACAGCAGTACAAAGTATGAGGGAATGTATAATTAATTAAAAAAATCAAAGGTTGTCTTACAGCACTGATCAGCATTTAGCAATCCTGCCACCAGCTCTTACTCCTTTCATTCTTCCTTTTTAATCAGTGATTATTGTTGTGTCTCCTTACATTACAATCGCATATTCTGGTAGTATTTCAATGTGACTGTGTTCCCTGGGAGCAGTAAACCTAGTTGCAAGAGGAAAATAGGAAACTGCATTAAAAGAGGAAGGGAAAAATCTGTTACCAGCTCCAGCCCTGGTCCTGACACCTAACTGGAGCCCTGATATTGGTGAAGGATAAAAATTTCCTCACTGTGATAGCCAAGGCCTTCGTTTGCAACACAGCCCTGACGAGAAACTGAAGCCTGAGAGATAAAAATTTGCATGTCGAAAGACATCTCTCCCGTAGCTTTGTGGGAAGGGGAGTAAGAGGAGGTGTACTAGCTCAGAGCTTTTGCTTTCCCTATTGCTACTGTTTTGTTTCTAGTGCTCCCCCCTCCAAAATGTCTTTTTTTTTTTGGTCTACCAAGAGAGCACAGGGCTTTGTCACCTCCCAAACAAGTGTTTCACACTTTTACTCTTGCAGTGCAGCGTGAAGGGAGCTGGAGAGGATGTGCTCTTCTCAGTTATCCTGGCAGGAATCCCCAGAAACTGTGCTGGATTCACAGCAAATCTGGAGTGACTCCATCTGGGTCGCTGGGAGCAGAATCTGGCTTATATTTTGAGTGCCAGCTGTTAGTGGGAAACAGTAAGACAACACGTAAGGAGAATCTGTATCATGCCATTCTGGTGGTTCTTCAACATTTTATGCCTAGATTTCTCCACCTTTCCTTTGCCTAGTCGAATTTTAGGTTGAATCTGTTCCTTTCTGGCAGTAAATGTGGACAGTTAAAAAGCCTCGTGATATGGCAGTGGTGCAAGGACGGACTTTTGCCTCGAGGAAAGGCTGAGGGGGATTCGCTCCATTAAAGAGCAGTGGTGGCACCAATTGCTCCCTTTGTGGGTAGTTTCAGTGAAGTGAATTAATCTTGCGGTGGTGGCATCCTTTCTTTTAAATGTAGTTACTCATATTGTAGATGCCCGCGTCTGGACTTCTCTTTACAGTCAATGGAGGCACTTGTAGGGCATGTTTACTTTTGGTGAGGGTAGGCATTTAAAATAGGTCAGATGACTCATGCTCTGTAAGTGCCTGTTTCTCCCCATTGCCTGGAAAAAGAGTGAGATGACTAGTCCAGACATGGACATCACCTACTGACATGTACGGTTATGTGCAAGTGCTCCTGCGCTCTATTTTTCTGTGCCTGTTCTCTGTCTCTTCTTGGTGCGCTCTATCCTTCTCTCCTGTATATTTAGATCACAAATTCCCCTCAGCGCCGTGAACTCCTGTAATGCGTGACATCGGTGTGACGGTATCTCGGGATCTTTCAGCAGTATCGTCACAAAAATAACAGTACAACTCTTTCCAATTAGTACATACAGACAGAAAAAAAAAAAAATCAGTTGTGAGAAACAAACTATTCATAGCATGGTCTCTAGGCTATCAAAAGAGCTGAGGGGGAAGTTCTTTTACCTTAAGGCATGCAAGCAGCTTTTATGTATGACTCACAGTTTCTTTATCCGCAACTAAATACCCCTTGTAAGAAGCCTGACAGAAATTATTAGTAAAAGATCACCCATCTCTAGGTTTCAGTGAAGTTTAGTAGGAAGTTATATCCCTGCTGTAGACTGGGGTAGGAGAGCTCAAGGAGGACTAAAAGGGATCGTACTCCTGCAGCGCTCTCTGAGATTTCAAAGCGGTGGCTTTACAACTCATATTTGTATGAATGTCTGTTTCACAGTGGTGTGTCTGTTAAACAGAAGGGACTCTTCTTGGTTTGAAATATAATTCCAGATAGTTCCTGCATTGTTGATTTGCAATGCCCTTTTGGATATCCAGTCACATACGAGGGAAGAGGTCAGTACTGCAAACCTACCTGTCTGCCCTGCACGCAAGACCCGCTTGTCCAGCTGGTATACTCTGTTTCTGAAGGATCACCCCTTCTGTTAAGTCCTTCAAATACATTCAGGATTCCAGGATACAGCCCTGCTGCCAGATTTAAAAATAAAGATCCCAACCTGGGTTTTTTTAATTTGGAGAAGAGTGAAATTTTTGCTCCTCTGCTGCCTTTGCTGACCGGGCACTCGTTTCCAGCTATAGGCTGCTGCTCTGAACTATGCATTTGAAGTTATTTTTGAAAAGCATTATCACCCTGAAGTTGCATCTCTCCCTCTTTGATGCATAATTTAGATTTTAGCCTTTTATAAATTACATGCCTAAGGAACTGCTGATGCTTCTGGGGAAAAACAACAATAATAAAACTGTACAAAGTATTCTTTGTGGAGACTGTTCTGGATATAAACACATTTATACTTCTCTGAGTTTTCCCCGGTTTTGTCTGTGGGGTGTTTACATGAATACAGAACCTCTATTGTTTGGTAGTTCACCAATACCGATGAGATCGCATGAATTCCTGCTGCACATCATCCATGTCATGAAATCAACAGTTCTTTGTGGTACCCGGATGGATGGATGGATGGATGGATGGATGGATGGATGGATGGATGGATGGATGGATGGATGGATGGATGGATGGATGGATGGATGGATGGACTAGGGGTGGAAGAGAAATTAGAAGTAGCTTTTTTTCTAATGGAGGAACTTCTTCATTGCAAAAATGAAGGCCAAGCAAAACTCAGGGAGAAACATCACTATTAAAGTCATGAGGGGGCTTGAGCAGCTCGATCAAGTACTGGATTTGGTTCTCTTTTGCTGGTTGATGTTGACAAATCTATTTCTGGGCTCATTTTATACTGTGCCCAAAATAGAGGTAGTGAGGTCCCTGGCTGCTGCTGCTATTCTTTGTTACCATAGATTTCTTCCAAAGTCTGCTGAAGTCCACAGAAGAAAATCCCAGTGGCTTACAAAAGCCTTTGGGACCTCTATATAAATTGGTCTGCCTCTTTCAGGGTGGGCGAAAGGATTGTTTTATGTGCGTGCTCCAGTTCAACACGGCTACACGGAGGGAGGGAGCTGCTTCTTCCCATTTGGTTTCAGCATCTGTAAGGTGGAGGAGGGTTTTATAAGCTGTGGGCTGCACAAGGCACTGTGAATTTTGATTATTTGGGCAAAAATTTCAAATGTCAGTCACTGAGGTCAGGCACCTCAAAAGGAACCTACACAAAATTGCCTTGGTTTTCAAATGTGTTGTTAAAATCTGTCACTCTGTGGATCAGCAGGCACTCTAATTTTGTCAAACCGGGTTGCTTTTGTTTTGCTTTATATAGATGTTGCTGCTTAACTTAACAAACCCAAGCCTGAATATTTTTGGCTTTAATATTTCTAATTAAAGGTATAGGCATTTTGGATAAGATGCCGCAGTATATGAAATGCCACTGCTCCCTAATGAACTTGGCTTAAAATTAGTAATACCAAATCCAAAGTTAATCAAAATCGCAGAAAATAAACTTTCTGTTGAAAAACAACTAGAAGGACTGAAGACTTAAGATGGCTCTGCATTGTACGTGACAGCTAGTTGTAACTGAGTTCATCTGTGCTGCTCCTGAGGTTAAAAAAACATATGCCTGAAAGTATCTATCGAAGTAAAACTGAGATATAGTGGGGTTGGAAAAAAAGTCTAAAATGGGATGTTTTTCTAAGTATTGGAGGCAACATCAGCAGGTTTTTAAGTGTGTAATTTATAGGGGAAGTGACTCAAATGAAATTATGCACTTTAAAAAATCAGCAAAGTGTTGAGGGCATAATAACGTTTGAAGAATTTTAAAAGCCCTTTCATATTTGTATTATTAGAGTTCCTCAATCCTCTAATTTTACTTCCTTTTTTTTTTTTTTTTTTTTAATGGCACAGCTCCTAATATCAAGTGATTATTTCAGAATCAATGAGTTTCATTAGAAAAAGCAAAGTCAGTCCATGTCCTTCCTGGCTGGGGAGAAAAGCTTAAGAAAACAACTTAAGTGTATTCTAAAACCTTAGAGACCATGAAGAAAAAAACCTCAGGTTTTAATATTCTGGTTATTAAATCTCACTGCCTTTAAGCCAATCTCATGAGCCTCTGTCCTTAGTCGTAAGCCCTAAATTTTGCAGTCCTCTATTGGAGTAGGTGGAAGATTAGAGAGAAAAAGGGGTCAGAAACCCCAATTCTTCCATCCCTCAAACTTTGTGGCACTTCCCCACAGGAACTAAAAATATATGGCAGTTTATGGTGAGTTTATAGCCAGTTATGTGGTTAATTTTCTGTATCCCTCCGTCCCATTAATAGACCAGCCAGAGCATTTTTTGGGGCAGTCCACTACCATTTAAAAATCTACTCGCTGTATTAAAATCCCCGTCATTTTATCTTCTCTCACATCAAGGTGGCTTGAATTAATTCAGACATTACACATACAGAAAAGGCAAAAAAGTCTGTACTTGCTGAAAAAACCTTCTCTGTGAACATTCTAATCCACTGTTGATTTTTTTATTTTATTGCAGTATTTGACACTTGTTCTTTGTGATACTTGAGAAGTGTTATATTAGATCAGATAAAAGGCCCATGCAGACCATTATTTTTTCCTGTTCTGTGGCCAGCAGTGAGTACTTAAAACCAGTATAAAAGCGGGCACGCAGAAGTTATCTTCCTCTGTCCATGCCTTAGCACCTTCCCAGAATTCAGCAACTGGCAACTGCAGTACTTCTTGAGCCAAAACGTACACCTGAACGACTGTGACAGACAATCCTGAACCCGTGTTCGCTTTCCCCCTTCACAACACCCTGACTCTGTGACTTCCACACTGTAGTTATTTTCTGCGTGAAATATTCTTCCCTGAGCTTGTTTTAAGCCTTTTGCTTCCTGCACCAGTTGTAGGACCCGGGGAGCCTCTTACGTTGCTCGTGGCCAAAGGATGTGTAAAATGGTAACTGAGAGGGTCGGTATAATACACTAGGGAGCTACAGACCAAGTGATGGAGGACCTTTAGCAAGACCAGAACACACGGTCCTGGGTAAAAGCCAAATAAGTGACGGCCTCACACCTTGTCCATTTCCACGAGGATTAAGCATTTTATGCAGCCTGAAAATCAACTTTTTTTTGCTGTCTGAGAACTACATTTGGAAACAAAACATGCATTTTTCATCATTGTTGAAAAAAGTGGAAAATGTTCTAATTTCAAACTTGGATTTAGTTTTAGGGAGTGAGTTTTCTGATGAAAGTAAGAAAATGCTGATAAACTCTTCTACGTCTTTGCCTTTGTGATGGAAATTATGATTTGGTAGGGGTTTCTGAAGGGTCACCTGGAGGCAGGTTGGTTTTCTTATCCTCCAGACTATCTCTGGTGGAGTGAAAGGTAACACCACTAAATAAACTCCCTTCTGCCTTTGACCCAAAGATTGCAAACACCCTTCACAAAGGGGCTGGAATTCGCTTCAAAAGGAATCAAACAATAACCTTTCAATGGATTCCATCACTTCCGTAATAAACAAAACATGATTCCCTTTCAAGCTTATCTTTGTGCCAAGTTCTGTGGTTAGAGCACAATAGCTGTATTGTTCTTGTATGCTGCAGGCTAAAATGTATTTTGGTAACTGCTGCTCTTTGTAACACAATTGTCTGATGACAGTTATTTTAGCAATCCATTAACTCCTTCGGTCCAAGAGGACCTCTTCCAAGCAGGCTGGATAATCCTCAAGAAGTCGATTTCTCCCACTAAGCATTGAATAGAACAGAAAGTAACATAAACTTGGGAGTCTCAGTGTTAGATAACATGTAAATGATGGTGACTCATAGTGGAAAATCATAGATAAAAATGACACAAAGACTTATTTAACCACCATCTTATGATTTTTTCCCTGTACATGAGTGTGTGAGATATACTCACACATACTTCAGAATAATGCTACTATTTGTCCATCCCCCCTGCCCTGCAGCTGTCTTGGAAGATATGAGATACAGAATCAAAATGTACATGCATATTCATATTCACGTCACATTCCCCACTGAGGCATGAATGAACCCGAAACAGTTTTAATCACTGGTACATTTGTGACAAATATGCTAATTACCACAGTTACGCTCTCATGAAAAAGCTTGCTGATTTTTGCTAGAGTGCCTGGGTTACTAATGGAATATTCCCATTTTACAGTTTGGAAAACAGGCACAGGAAAAAAACAAGAAGTTAGTGGGTGATCCTAAGCAGCGAGAAGATGAGACAGATTCAAAGTGATGGTTTCCCAGCCTTCCCTCCTTGAACTAAACTACAAGAACCACACAAGCCTACAAGAGCTGCTTGGAAAGAAGGCCAGAATAGGCAGAATATCTGACACTTCATGGCAGGAAACATTGAGAACAAGGGGGTTTTTCTCAGTGTGTACATGCGGTATTTTTGTAATTCAAGCTCAAGTCACAGCCAAACTCTGAAAACAAACCAAAAAGAAGAGCCAAATACGTTAACATGAGTTGGAGACCAATTCCAGCTGTGACTGAGAGTTTAACGATAGGAGATATTCCTTTCTCCTGACTCAGTAAAGCCCGTGCTAGCATCCTAAACTATGCAAAGAAAATATGTCAGCAAGGAGAGAAAAAACAGCTTGGCAAAAACGACAAATATATTTTAATTTCTGAAGGACACGGGTTCATAAATAAGTGTCAGAAACTGTGGCTGGATTTCTAGACAAAGGCTGAAAAAGTGCGTTACATTGTAGAGGAGGAGTTTCCACATTACTCATCCTGCCCTTCTCCCAGACAGCACAGAATTGTTCCCGGTAGTATCGTCTCATTTGCTTTCTTCAGCTCAGTAGTCAGAGGCCCAAGGAACGAGGCCAGCCAACCTTACAATTAGAAATGTTCTTCCTAATATTCCACCATAATTTGTCTTTGCTCGTTTTCATGCATTAGCCTTTATGAACTGTATGAGGCAACCTTAATTGCATTCCCTTCTGGCTGCTTAGGGAATGGGTTTTTTTTTGCATGGATTGAAGGCAGGGTTTAAAGCCAGGGTCCTCAGAGCCAGAGCACAGAGCTTTGGCAGCCACATCATGGCAGTGTGTCCACTAACTGGTAACAGCACTGGGATGTTACTCCTACATACCAACCACTTTGCCAGCACATGATGCTCCAGCAAGGGCATGAGATTCACATCCCTGTCACTCAGCCAACGTATGTTTTATCCCTTCCATTCATTTGTTGCAGCTTTTCTTTGAATTTCCTTGCTTCATCGATGGCTCCCTGCTGTAGATACTTCAGCAGAACAAAGTCTTTGATGATATTTTTTCTTCCTGTGCATTCTGGAGCTGGGATTTTTTTTCTGGCATGCTGAAGTGTGTGCCTCCCAAAACAACTTTGGTTTTAAAAATCACCTTCTCTTGCAAAGATCTAAATTGCTTAACTCCTTTATCCTCCTCTGAAAACCCCATCCCTGAAAGACTTTGTAGGTTAGAGCTCATGTATAATGTCCATGCTGTGCATGCTGAAACATAGCTCAGTGTGCGGTCAGTGACTTGCAGAGGGAAATGAATCTCATTACACATACATGGTATGTTAAAAGGGATAATGTTTTGTCTTTCTAGGAAGCTCTCTGGGTAGACAACTTGCAGGCCTGCACTCCCATTTGCCACGCAAAGCCCATCTCAACAGCGGGCAGATCTCCTGTGCTACAGACCCCATCTTTCCTTGCATTTTCCCTGTCTGTATCCACATGATGTTACCCTTCCATTACTTAGGTGGAGCTTTTTGTAGTAAAGGGCATCAATATATGTATGAACAGTGCTTACTAGCTTGTGACCTTAATGTCAGGAGGAGGCTTTTTGGTTCTACCAGCATATGCATTATTAATGCAAATACCATAACAACTAGTTGTGAGGAACCAGAATTTTCTTCCTTTGTACATTGGTATATAAAGGTCTGTGAGGATAGATCAAGCGGCTTCATTTGTATTTGCTGCGTCTAAGCTAGAGCTCCTTAAAAACACTGGCATTTTCAAAACTTCAATAGATTTTTCTTATTAACTTGAGAAATTGTTTTTTAAATGGTGAGCATTTTTATGTCCAGTCAACAAAGTCTGGCTGAGGTCATGCCGTATGGGGACTAGCAGATTATAGCTGTGGAGAAAGACAGAAAATGTATGCTAGGCTCATACACAGGTTTCAGGGACGCAATTCATGAACAAATACACATTAAAAGCCATTTACTGTGGCTTTCAAAGTGTCAGTGTATGTCTCTGTCCTCAGTGCATGAGTCTCTGTAGTTCCTTCTCAATCCAGATCTAAGTCAACTGCAACTGTATTTTTTGATCTTGTAAGAACTTTTTGGATCAGGTTTTTTCAGAGAATCATCACTTTTCATCTATTTTCCTGCTTCTCTCTGAAACTAAATCCTATTCATACTAAATTCATTCCCTGAAGTTTTTTTTTTTTCTTTTTCTTGTTAAGAAGAAAAAGGCCAATTTGTCTGTTAAGAATTTTTCCTAACCAACAATTTTTATGAGAGGACAGAAGTGTGGCAAAAGGGAGAAGTCAGTACTGAGGTTTATGCAATTTGCTCCATCTCCTGCAGCGGGAACGTTTGTACCTGGGTACCACAGTGATTCGACATGTGGTAGGTGGGGAGAGAAATTGGCATTGAATTTTGTGTTCATTAAGGAACATTCACAGGGCTGTAATTCAGGTTTAGGAATGATTTTTGAGTTTTGGTTATAGACAGATGAAGTTTAATGAAAAAAGCCACTAGAATCCCATGGAAATGGCATGTTTTAATCCTTAGATAAAAAGTATAGAAGCCAAGGGTCTGACAAGCCTTCTGAAGCGTGAGGAGTCCTTCCTGGCCTCTCATCGTGTCACCGATGGGACAGTGTGAAGCTGCTTTTGTATCTTGCAAACCGCCATTTTCAAGGTGCATAAATAGGCCTGAGAAAACTGCAGAATTAGAATAAACTCTCACAACCCCCAGAAAGTTTGATCAAAGCCAGCTCAATTGTCTGCATCAGACAGAGGAGTTAAAAAGACAACAACAACAAAAAAATGCTCATGCAAAAATGGGGAGAAATGTAAAGGCTAAAGGCTGCTCTAACCACTAAGTATCAACTTCATCACCCACCCACCTCCCACATACAACTAGAAATAACTTTAAATAATTTATTTAAGTGTGTCTGTATTGCAGTTACATATTTAATGACTTAAAGGGACAGTGTTTCACTTAGGAATAAATTTGAATTTTCCATAATTTGAAGGTAAGCATTACTCCTGCCCCTTATTTTGTGCAAATTTCAGAATGCTTTACAATGCTCAGTGGATTAAACTCTATGCTGCCATCTCAGGTAGTCATTACCCTTATTAACAGAGAGAAAACCACAGCACAAATGGATTTAGTAGCTAAACTTAGAACACGGTAATTCAGTGAAAGAACAAGAACGTCCGTTGGCTGAACGTTAGAAGAAAAAAGTGTAACTCATCTTTCTTCTGCTCCTATTGTTTGTTGCCTCAAGAATTGTCTTTTCATAGATAATAATATATGCAGGGACTTAAGGGCAAAAAGTTAAGCAGGGATGTTAGTGGCAGAACGATGGGGACACAGTTTATAAAGGAAGAAAAAGGGAAGCATATACAGTAAAACTTCGTATTGGAATTACCTAAGCTCATTAGAGATTAAAACATCTGAGTCATGTTATATATTTTATTAATAATGGTGAATAGTTCCCATCTCTGGAATTGTCTATCCTTTTTTGCAGAGACCATTGCCTCGATAACAGCCATGGTTTGGTCCAGCTACTTCCAGAAAATTCTGATTTTCATGCGTTGAGCACATCAGTACATTTGTAGAAATTAATTTGGGTTTTATCAGCATAGGAATAATCCTGAATGTGGGTTTTTTAATGGGCTCCCCATCATTTTGACCTTGCAAATGGGCAGAAGAGCTGACAAAACCAAGTTCTGGCATGCTTGCTTTTTTACCACACCATGCTGACTGATTTGGAAGAGAGAAAAAAAACCAAAAGACCCTACAAGCTTTTTGGTCATTTCTGTGCTTACAGCTTGCTAGGGACAGTACACCCCCAGAAAAGGAAGAAGACTTAAATTTAAACTTCTGGCACCATTTTCCCCATCCCCCTGAAAGAGCTCAGTGCCCTTATGGTAGGATACTGCATTCCAGCGCAATGAGGCACCGCAGAGATATCGAAGAACAGATAACGCCCCAGTGCAGTGCCACAGATGTGTCCTTCAGTCTCCAGCTACGGCTGGAATTTGGCAACCCTCTATGGAAATACCGAAAAGAATCACAGTCTAAATGCACAGCTATTTATAAATTCATGCAAAGACCCTCAAGTCCTATGAAATTCCTCTCTCCTTTATCCAAACGCTGTCCCTGCTCACACTAGTCCCTTTGCATGACTTCACAGAGACCAAAGTATCTCTTCTTTCTGCCAGCAGTGAATCCATCTGACTTGTATAATACCACCGGTTCTTGCTCCCTTCTGCCTCCATGCTCGAATTAAGACCATTATGGAATAGGCACTGCCCTTGTCTGTAGGCTGGGATTTATTGTGAGTGTCCCTGTATGAATATAATTTCCCCCAGCCTTTTGGTCTGGACCGAGACAGTGACATTTGGGGAGTCTTGCCTTGGTGGGTACTTCCTTCTTGTAGTTGTCTAGGAAATACTCAGAGAACCACTTCCTGTGCTATCGATGGGGTGAGATGAACAGTACTGCTAGTTTTGCATTCATCTGAGCCCTGAAAGACTCAGCAAAGAGCAAACAGCATGTGGTACAACCATTTTGTTAACAGAGGGAAAATCATGATCTTTAAAGCACCGTTTTCCCCTGTATAAATACATGGTACAGAAAAAGCTAATTATAGCCCCGAGGCTGACAACTATCAATGACAAACACAAACCCCAAACAAACCCAACAGTTTCTCACTTTCAAGAAGTTATAGAATTGCTCTTTTAATGGCACAACACCTGAACTACATGTCAGCTTTCTTTTCTGCTGATGCTTACCTAGAACGAATCACTGCTTAGAGGGAAAGCAGAAAGCAAGGAGGCAGTCAAACCCTGGCAGCCGTCTGAATCTCAGGCGTCTTGCTTTAATTTCCCTTTCTTGGTGGCAGATGGTAGCTTTGCAGGGGTGTTAAATCTGCTCATAACTAATAGGGTGTTGTTTCTTTGAATGCTCCATCTATTTCCACAGGAACAAACCATCAGTTCTCACTATAACATGGCGCAACCCAATAATCAAGAAACTACGATGTGACTGGGGAAAAAAAAAATCACACCACCTACATCCCCAAACCCCTATCAAATAAACAGTAATAACCCAGCGTTGTTTACTATACGTTCTCCCATCTCATGTATTCTGCTAGTTTAAGAGCCGTTCCCCACAGCCTTCACAGGCAGGCTCCTCAGGCATGCTAAAATATGCAAGCTGAGAGAGAGGCTTTAACGTCCTTCAGGCCCGGAGCTGCTGCTTGTTCAAAGGATAAGACACAATCCCTGCCCTGAAGTACTCAGAGCTTAAGCAGAGAAGACAGAGAATGGAGTAAACAGTAGTATATCATGCTCGGGACCTCCTAGCATCAAAGAGGGAGCAGGTCAGATGTCTTGCGTAGGTCTCAGCCCTCGTTTTACTAAGCTTTTCTTTCACAATGCAGAGCAATTTCTGCAGTAGCACTATCACTTCGGTTACTCCCCTTCCCTTGTTCAGCTGCCCAACAAGCCAACAAGTAGGTAAATCTGAAATGGCTCAAGTTGCTGCAAGGAATTGAAAGCAAAGCTTGAACAAGGAGCTTGCAGCACTCTCACAGACAGGCCGCAGCCGGGGTCTCGAGAAAGCAGCTCCTCTGCCTGGAAAACAGCTTTCACGCAGGACATCCCACTCTGCACGCACAGGGTGGACCCCCGCCACCCCTCTCATGCCGCACTGTAAAATGCTCTGAGGCTCTTGCATAAAAGACTCTTGTGCCAGAGGAATCACCTACTCTTAACAACAGGTAGAGGGGCTTGATGTGGTAAATACTGTGATTTATCACCTCTCAGCACAAACATCCAAGAAAGTGAACTATGTGATGCTGTAATCTATAGTTTGAGCTGGAGGCTGTAACAGAAGCCAATAGGCTAATTCTCTCCCTTAAGCATTTCCCCAAATTGTAATCCTGTAGACTTTAGCAATGCCGCCCCCCCCCCCCCCCCCCAGTCTAAGATGCGTACAGGATGTGTGATTGTGGTGGGGGGGAGCCAGTGGTTATAAAACTGCCCAATACTTGGTCATTCACATGACTCTCAGCTTCGCTCCAGAACTGAAAAGTGACCTGTTCGTGTGAAGCTTTTTCCATCCCGTCAGCAGCTGAATCTCCCGTCAGCTACAACTGTTGCACCTGCTAAGAGCCGAACCACCAGAGATCACAGCAAAGTAGCTTTGAAATGCTGCTGAGCTTTGAAGTGGCCCGTGTTTAGATTTTATTCTGCCTTCCTAGGACCGTAGGGAAAAGTTTCAGTTTTAATCCTGGCATCTGGTGTGCATTTGCTTGCAGAATAAAGGCTCATTTATGCTACACATGCAGATTCAGTCTTCACTGTCAAAGTGCTTCCACCCAAACTCATCTGGGTAGAGTCCTTATCCTGGTAGCCCTGCAATTGCCCCTGAACCTTTTGGCCTTGCTTTGCCAAGGATCGTCTCTTTCTTGCAAACTGTACTCAGGGAAAATCCTCCTGCAACTGAAGTGACCTGTTCTGAAGAAAGAGGGGTAAAAGTGCAGCTAGTATGAAGTCACTGGTGGTCACAGCGTGATTTCATGACCTTCGTTGTGCTCACCTGTGCGTCCAGCTGAGGGTCGGCACACTGCCTGCTGCTCAGGTTACAAGCCACAGCTTTTAGAGCAAGGTCTGTTATCGAGTGTCCAGGATGAATGAATAGACAAAAGAGACACCAAATAGAAGTAAGGTGTTTTCCCACCCACATAGCAGATACTGTGACACCTTCTTCTGCTACCAAAAGATAGGCCAGCTGTTCATTAGTCTTAGTCACTTTTTAAAATGCAGAAGCTGTGACCCTCCCATTCAGGTCGAAGGAAACTGAATGGCAGGGATCCCGGTGATTTCACAATTTGGCTCTTGTTCAGACTGTAGACTATGTTAACTGCAGGACAAATTCTGAGGTCCTTTCAGTTTCTTGGTTGTGCAAACATAAGCTCACTTGGGGGTACTTTCTTTTGGACAAACTGCACAGACCAAAGGGGCAGACTTTGCTTCCAACTATTCCTGTATTGTTTCCCCCCACGTTCAATTAACCTTTGTCATCCATCCAATAATAAGCTCAGCTAAGAATCAAAGGAATTAGGTGCCGGGATTTGCTTATATCACTGGTTTATAATTCTGTAAACTGGTTTATAATTCTGTTCATCCCGGCGCTGGCTCAGAGAAGAAACACGACCGCTTTGCCTGGTAATGGCTCGCTCCTGTTCTTGCTGACAACTTCCTGGGGCGTTCAACCTAGGCTGAGTTCAGAATATTTTAATACTGAAGTATTACACAGTCCTCATTGCAAACTGGAGAATAGGGGAATCCCAAGCAGCAGGGAGGAGACAAGATTCTCACACTGAAACTTTAAGCTCATTTTTTTATCTAAAAGGGAGAAGGGGGATTTCCCACTTCTACTGGATGCCTTTTTGCTTCCCATTAAAAGAGAATGAAGCTAAGTAATAGCCACGGATCTCTGTTTGCTTGGACTATTGCAGTAACTTACGTCCTCAGGTTCTCTCAATTTCCTTCAAAAATCAATAAGATTGGACTTCTAAACTGCATTCACTATGCTTTGATTACAAGTGAGAACTGTGCTGCCATTGATTTTCATGTGGCTTTGCAGTATTGTCTTTGAAACCTCTCCATAATGGCCTCAGCATAGTACTTGATGGAGTTACAGCAGGCAGATGCCCAGCCCACATGAACTACGGATTTGTTAATACCCACTGAAGGCCAGGATTAAAATGTATCCAATCTAATACTTTCTGTGCTGTCAAAACTTAGATTAATAATTAAGTTTTGTCAAATTCATTTCAAAGAACTAAGGGCATGCCATGTCCATGCTTTTTCCCAGGTCTACCAATTTTAAGTGTGTACAAGCAGCACCCACATGAATGGCTGAGGAATAAAGGGCTTGGGTATCTTTGGGGAGAGTCGGAAGGCAGATGTTTACCTTTTTTTACTAGTAAAATTCAGTCCTCTTGGCTGAATCTTGTTTGCTAAACTCAGGTTTGGATGCTTCTCACTTAACCAGCTATGTTTAACTGAGCCGCCTAAAATAAAAGCTTAGGAACCGTGGGCACCCTCTGGAGATGGTTTAAATGGTTATTCAGGCAACCTGAGATCTGAGCTTAAAAGAGTCAAGGTCTTTTGTGCCTAAAAACATAAGCAATCTCAAATACTTTTCAGATAATCCATTACTGAGTGGTAGAAATTACTGGCACATGGTGTCGTGGAGGGTAAAGTACAAACGCATTATGAAAAGGAAATATAAATTAAGATTGGCTTAGTGATGGCTTTCAAGCGTTTTGGGCCAAATGCAAAGTTTGCCTAAGGAAATTTTCAAGTTGCTGATTGGCACAGACTAAGAACAGAGCTGCTTGTGGAATATTAAGCTAAATGAACCTTTCATCTAACGGGCTGTGCAAGCCTTATATTTTTATGCACGCACATTAGGGGAAGGGCAAGCCATTATTCTTTATAGCATGGACGAATGATTTCTGACATCTCTTATATCATAGCAGGCCAGGACTGATCACTGCGTTCAGTGTGATAGCTGTGGTAGAGCCCCACTGGCAGCAGGGGATTTGGACTGCTCATTTATCACTGTACAAACGTGATCAGAATTAAGCCCATTCATTTCCTGAAACCACTGGCTCACATCCTGTAAGTGTTCAACCATGCAATGGTGTGCATCTCTTAGATGAAACCACAGAAAATGAGGCCTTGCAAGACAATATATACACACCACTTTCCCCAAAGCACTGATCACCTCAATAAGGGTCTAAGGGTGATTTGCTGAGTGTCCTGTTCTTTTTAAGCCCTGTCCTATATATTGTTTGACAACAGCCTGCTGTTAATCCAGGCCACAACTTGCAAAGCACGGGTGAAGTAGTAACGTAATATGTTGTGCAAACCTAAGATGTTATTAATCGGGCATCAAGTTCCTATGAGTGTGGTCAGGAAGACATTCCTCATCAGAACAAGTATGTCGTAGGACAGGTTTGTGTTTCTAGTGCCGGCCCTTGCACATACTTGACTTGTGGTCTGAATGCAGACCCTCGGCAATAGTTTGCTCTCTGTTTGGGATGCGCTGTTCAGCTTTTGTAAGTGGTGTTTGCCATCAGTCTCCAGGTTCCCTTCTGAACCATCAAGCCCTCCTGGCTTCTACTCCTAATTTGGATGGTTTGGTTTGTATTGTAGAGAGGAAAAAAGAAAAATTAAAGAAAACCACACACTGGCCACAAATTGCTGCCTAACTTCAACTGTACATACCCTGCATACTTCATTGTGTATATTGTAGGAACATATGCTTGTGTACGAGTATATACGTGTGTGCATATGCCTGTATATATATATAGTTAGTAGGTCTGTTGCAGTGTATTTTTACAGCTACTAGCCCTAAGTAATCTCAGGGATTTTCAGCACTGTAGATATGTTGTATTTGAATAGATGTGCAACTGCTTTAAGATGTTTTGGGTGAGCTATATAGTTGCAGAAGGTGGCAGAGATGGAAGAAGCCCTTTCTTTCTCAGATGCAGAAGTACACAGGAGACAAACTGCCCCTGTGTTGTGTCACGACAAGCTCCCCAGGATGGTAGGGGGGGCAGAGCAAGGAGCAAACCCAAGTACCAGTGTTTGGGTGGAGGAAGGGGCCTCCACTATCTCCTAGATACTCTGTGCTTCTGTTGTGGCTTGTAAAGATTATGGAAATGGGCTCCAGGGGCTGCCCTGGCCTTGGCAAGAAACCAGAAAAATATGACTTATAAGAAGTCATAGCAGACTGAAAACTTGCAGAGTTCAGGGGTGAAAATTATTGTTTCTCTCCTTTGAATGCGTCATAAAGAGGGGAGAGGAAGACACAAAAATTCTGTATTTCAACATTTCTTTCACCTAAGGTGGGCCAGAGAAATCACCTTTCATCAGTGTATATTTCTGCAACCAGAGCTAAAACCAGAAATGGCCACTGGTGGCAGATTTACAGCTCCAGATTTCTGACCTTTGTTTCCGCCCAGAGCACGGGCAGTTGCGTGCTGCGCTCTGTCTGCCGCGCTCCTGGGAGAGGGAAGGGTTGGAAAGGAAGCCAGGGACTGTGTTTCTGGGACACGTTCAACGCTGCTTTGCTGTGAGCTATCACACCATGGGAATATGAGATTCCGCAAAAGCAGAGACCCCGAGAAGGGAAGAAATACGCACAATAGCCCTGGCAAAAGCTGCTGTGGAGCATGCCTGGAAAGCGTTAGCGCAACGGGGAGGGAAGGTTTGCCACGTGTTTACACTAATGCTGAACGACCTCTGCGGGGAGGGAAGGCGGTGAGGGATACGCTCTGCAGCTGGACGGGAGGTCACGATGGCCACGGCCCTCTCCACATCTGCTCTTCTTGTTACCCCAAACGTCGCTCGCAGAGACAAACCTCTGCAAACGTGTCAGCTGGCACTGACATGCTTGTGGGGCGAAAATGGCACAGAGCTGGGTGCTCACGGTGACTCAGAAGCCTCCCCAGAGTCAAACCCTCTGGTTACTTCAGTGCTTTCTGAAAACTTTAACCAGTATCGGTAAAGCACACTGCTCTCTGAAACCCGGAGGGTTGGGTTTCCTACTGCCATTTGCTCTGTGCAGCCATTTTGAAGACATGCAAAGCAGGGAAACGACTCCTGTTGTGACAGGCTGTGCTTAGCTTGCACAGGGAGGGAGACAGCAAAACATTTCTCTACCTCAGTCCATCCCATTCACTGACATCAATGGGAGGTAAACATGTGTTTAGGGCTTCCTTGAGTGAGAACCTAAACGTCCTTCTCTGCAGGTCTTAACAGTGTCCCATTCATCCATCAGCACAGAAGATTCATTGTCACCAATTATCGCAAGCATTTACACCTTCTCTGGTCTTCTGACCTGCTGAAGCCATGCCAGCCTTGCTGGCCAGGCTGATCACATTTCCTGGCTCAAGCTAGTTTATAGATGACTTGGATACCACTAGCACACGAGTGAGGGAGGAAAATCAATGCTTACAACCCAATTCAAAGGCTGCTGAATCCGAGGGAATGATTCCTTTTCAAGTCAGCATGCTCTGAATGAGGGTAGACAAAAGAAGGCTTTGACAGCGATTGATTTTTGAGGGAAAGGAGCTGCGTCTTTTGCTGGGTTTGAAAATGAGTTGTTTAAAAGTAAAGGCAAAATCCATGCTGGCTTGGGGAAGGTGACTGTGGCTGTGCAGAGGTTGCGATGATGACGGGCAGGCAGGCTCCAGTCTCAAATGAAGAGAATTGAGAGGGGCTGTGCTGGATATACAGAAGTACTCTATTGTGAGAAATGAGACGGTGAGAACTGATAATGAGAATGAAGAACTTCCTTTGATTATTGCTTCTCATTTCCTATAATGCAAGCTACATCTTTAAAGAAAGCTATTCTGTTAGATGTTACATCCCCTTGCCTCCTCCGTGTGGTTAGAAGATCTTAAGCACTAGTATTGAAAAAGAAAAGTTAACCTGAATAAGGTAGAATACAAGCCTCTTTTTCTTCCAACTTATATGCCGCATTAATGCAATGTAACACCACAGGTATGAGTGGAGCGATTTCAGATGTACAGCAAAATCTGGCAGGCAGGAAAGTGCAGAACGGTACGTGGTAGCAGCCAAGATGGTGCATAGGGAATTGCTGAGAATGAACAGGAGGTGATGCCTGAACCCATCCTGGGTTGGCCCTGGATTTCAAATGGGGACCAGGGCAGGACTGTACATGCGTTTTCTTTTAAAAAAATATAGTTGGAAACATGATAGAATTGTTGTGTGTCTAGATGCCTAAATACTTTTGAAAATCTAGCCCCAAATCACGTTTGAAAACAGCTATTGAATTTGTAGAGTATGTTAGACCTGTCATGCCAGGTTGTATATGCGAATTGGACTGGTAGTTTGGCTTTGGACAAATTACACAGACTCAGTTTGTCAAAAGCAGGTGCTGATTTTGAATGCTTCCATTTCAGTTGTGCAAGGATTTTAAAAGATGGAGAGTGTGATGCATCTGGGATTGGATCTGTGAGTGCTCACACATCCCTTTTTTTTACGTGCTTAAAACAAAAAGATTGAAAGCCAGTTTTGAACAGAAGTTTAATCCTTCTGTACTTGCAGTTTCCATATCTGTGAAATGGGGATGGCAATAACACGTATCACCCTGCTGATGGCAAAGAAAGATGCCGGAAATTTCTCTGCCTTCCTTACACTGCAGTGGGCGGCAGAACGTTCAGAGTTATTACAGGGCAATGTCTGTACTTGAAACCCTGCTCCTTGACAAGTAGCAGAACATAGGCAACAGCATGGGCAGCAGGTACAGCAATAATTAGAGCCAAATAATGGAATTGCATGTTTCAGAACAAACAGGATGCGCATATGCACATATACACATAAGAGAAAAAACCTTCTTGATTAACACCCAAGAGGAAATGAAATTAGAGACACTAATCCAGATAACTAAATTATGCAGTTCTAATGTGGGATGGCAGTTAGCTAATGCTAACAACAGCAAAGGACTATCAGCAGAACTCCACCCTGCGCCACACTATTTAGAAACAAAATTGTTTCAGAGGCCACAAGCTAGCCGTGCGTTTACGCGCCTGAGTATTCTCGATTAAACCCAATGGAACTATTTCTGTGTTTGAACTTGAGCAACACGCTTGAATCCTTTGCCAGATTGGCACCTAAATTCATCCCAGTTACCTCCTTGAACGTGGGGCCAGGCGGGGTTGCCTCTGGAAACCTGTGCGGTTCCTCAGAGCGCGCCGTTCAAAGGATGATGTTCTCGCTGCCTAGGGTGCTGCTGCAAAGCTCGACTTCACCTTAAACTTCAAAAGCTGCAGGGATGTTTGTACACTAGTCATACCTTAAATTACTCTTCAGCAGTGGAAACAACTCTGCCCAGACCTTGCAGGGTGTAGATGGGATGCTGCGAGGATTTGCCGATTGTTTTCAAACCGACCACTGATAACAATAACATAAAAGCTGTAGCTCTAAGAAATTTTCATTTCAACCGAAAACTTGTGTTGGCTTTGACGCGTACCTTGAAGCAAAGGGGCAATTATCTAGTCACAACATTCAATCCCATTTGCATAATCTCATCTAAATTGTTCAACTGCTTCAAACACTTTTGTGATTAGAAAGATACTCCACAAATAAACTGACTGCATGTTCCTGACACTCAAAACCAATGTCTTGCAAGTAAGGGAAAGATAAAGCAGCATGGAAAAAGGATTCCTTTTTCCTTACCATTCCTTCCGTACCATTACTTACGCCCAACCTATGAAACCACAAAATTTCATGTCTATTACTGAAATGAAAGTCACATCATCAAAGGTCCTGTAAAACTTGGGGATATGCTGCAGCAAAATTGAAATAATATTTAGTAGGTGGAGAGTTGAGCTGGATGCCTGGAACAGTATCTAATTGCCACATAAGAGTACGTTTTTGTGTTATTTATGGCCTGATGGCAAATCCAAATTACCGAGATCTAACCCAGTACTGCAAGAGACTCTCTTTGTGTCCTCAGGCAAATACCTTATAATGCTTTCATGCTTGTTGGGAGGTGTTTAATTTGCAGAGACATTGAGCATCAGTTAGCAAAAATTTTCCAAAGTGGTTGCTGACTTGAGGTAATCCATTTTGGACCTCTGAAAAGGGCTTGGTTTCCAGACACAGCAAAGCACTCAGGTTTCATATTTAAGTTTCTTTCGGTGAATCAACTCTTATCTGCAAGGAAAAAATCCCCAAAACCCAACAATACGACTTTCTCCTGTGTGCTGCTAAGTAATTTGGTTTGGTTTTGGTTTTTTTTTTTGCTTTTGGTGATCCTGGGGAGGAATCATGCCCTTTTTATGGTCTATATACAACCCCTGTGCTCCATCACTATCAGAGCTTGCACCTTTATATTCCCAATCTTTAATGTATTTATCCTCTGAAACACCTGTGAGACAGGGAGTTACTGTAGTCCTCCACCAATGGGCACCTGAAGCCAAAAGAAAGAGGCACCTTGCCCTTGAAGCTGGCTGTGGTGCAAGGAACCGAGGCAGATTTTTCTCCTCCTAAGCCTGCAGCCGGTCCGCTGGGCAGGCTGCTCCGCAGCGGCTCTTGCTGCATTGCTCACTTGAGCTTCCTGTTAGATCTGACAAGGTTTTCCCCTGACCTTTAGGTGTCAGAAAGGATGATAAACAGGCCCTGGTGACTGTGTCCTCCCTCCTGCCCCTCACTGCCATAGAAGTAAGAGAGGGTGTTCGGTGCTGAGCTTGGGTTGCATGCTCTGGCATACACTGCCCTCACCCCTTCCCATTTCTGCATGAGCCCACTGGCCATCAGGAAGGACTGAAATGTCGTCTCTGCCATCCTTCTCCCCTAGAACAAGCTAGTGACAGCAAGTATGTAAAATTCTTCAGCTGTCATCCCGGGAAATCCTACGACACCTCAGCAAGCTCCTAGTTCTACGGTTGAAAAGAGGCAGTGGCAGCAACAACAACGGGAGAATTTTATCTCGGTTTGTCATGCAGGCTGGTGGAGCAGAGGTGGGGGGCGAATGGAGGAAGGAAAGATCATTAAGACACAGCAGTCCTGTTCCCATGCAAAGGATCTCTAAGCCCAAAGGATCCCAGTACCTCCTTCCAAACATAGTTCTGCCAGTCTGGCCTCAGGCTCTTGCAGCCTGTTTCTGCATCATCCTAAAAGACCTATTCATTTTTTCCTGCCCGTTGCCACATTTTAGCTGGGCAGCCTTGGCTCTACCCTTTTGAAGTTCACTTTGCAGCAGATGGGCCTATCTAAACACCAGGCACAAGCAAAGAAATCAGCAGCTGGTCACAGGAGTTTCCTAGGAGAACATGAAAAGGATCGCAGCAGGCTGCCCAGCGCCCTTGGTTAGGCTGACTCACGCAAGAAGCCTGGCAAGACACGTTTCTTGGCCTCTCGAGTCGCTAAGACACAGCCTAGGCTGAAATTACAGGGGTGATGCACTAGCAGAAGTCTCTCTCTGTGCGATGCACTTTCGGAGGAGTTAAAGGTTGTGTGAATGATGGTTGTTGGTAGGCATATGGGAATCAAACAAAACCCCAGTCACATCATACACCTCTTACATGCCATTCTCTCCCTTAGAGTTCCCAAGGGCTTAAAGTCATTTGATCCCGATGAGGATCAGCAGCTTTGGGGAGGAACTGGCAGAAGTTGGAAAGATACATTGACCCCCAAAGTCAGGGTCTTCATAGGGAGTTAATTCCTGTCTCAGAGATGGCATCTGATGACCTCCTTTGGAAAGCTGGATGATGAAATGGAGAATTCTTATAAAGGCCAACCTTCCCATTTGCAAGTAGAAAATTTTACCTTAGGGAGAAGAAAGGAAATACCACGGGGGAGTGGGTAATCCCCCCCACCCCCCAACTGCACTATTTTTATAAAATCAAAGTGAGGCTTAAATTACCCCTATACAGGTGGTTTCAGGTCGGTGTAAGAGGTTCCAGTTGTGCAACCCACCCCACACAGGAGGCACCTTGTACACTTCAGGGCTAACTCTGAGAAGAGAGGGGGTTAAACAGCATAGAGGATGGATGTTCGTGGAGCAGCGAACCTGTAATCGCTGTAGTACTGGAAGGAAACAGCATCAGCTCTCCTGCGCCATCACAGCACAAGCTATCTGCCTGCTGCGGAGAGCGTGCGTGATTCGGCTCTCCGTGGACCCATCCTGACTCATCCTCTCCCCAGCCTGCCGCGCTTGGCTGACGTGTTTCAGCCCCAGATAATCAGGGTACCTGGGGAGCCAGCTGCACCCGTGCTGCCTGGGAAAACATTACTACGTGCACCAGCTCTGGAAAGCGCTCCCTGAGCACACAGCAGCTGGGCAGCGAGTAGCGGTGCTGTGGTGCAGAGCTGGAGTCACTATTTATAAAAGACTCTGGCCCCAGCATATAAATGCACCGTGAATAGGCAAGAGACACCCGAGGCTTACGTTTTTCGCCCAGAGGCTTTGGTACTGATTCTTATTTACACACAGGCTCTTTGCATTACCTGAATGGTGTAAAAAGCTATTTCTCTAAAGGATGCTTTCACAGCAGAGAAAGTCAGGTTATTTCTGGGTACGATCCTCAGCTGGTGTGCATTAGTACCACTACAACAAAGTAAATGGTGCTGGGCTGATTTACACTACCAGAGGCTTTGCCCTTTAGAACATAAACGCATTTATGATACAGCTACACTATGGGAGAGGTTCGGAGAGGGGAATATAAATGTGTCTTGTAAGGTGCAGCTGTAAGTTACATTTATTCCAAGGCTTGTTTCCGTTGCCCACGGACTAGTGTGAATACGAACCAGATCCAATTCTTGGTTAGTTTGGGATTTCTTTGAGCGGTGTCTGGGAGAACTGACTGCAGCTTATCCATGGGTAATATATTGTGATTTGACACTTGCTAGGACTTGGCAGCTACTCTCAGAAAGAAATATTGATTGCGAAGAATAAATTCAATATAACAGTAGAACAAGAGAGCAGGACATCATTGACACCATTTACAGCTTGCAGCTCTGGAGCGCCCTTTGTCTCGAGCGGATGGCAAATGTTAATTAAGGTGCCCTCTCTGGCATCCAGCAACTTGATGTATTGTCTTATTTTAAATTTTTCTGTCTGTAAAATGGGAATGATACTTATTTCAAAGTAGCTGTTCATAACAGTGCCATTCTCATGCAGCTGTGAATTCCACCCATCAATCTAACTCACTGTAACTATGGGTAACGGCTGGGAGTAAAGGATTTTGGAAGCGATGCTGGGATCACTGCTTGTCAGCGGGAGATGATACCGTCTGCTTCCTCGCGTGGCCTCTCCCTATCCTCCTCTCTAGAGACATTTGCTCTTTCTGGCTCCTATTTACATTGCCAGCTCTTGGAGCAGGGATGATGTTTTCCTTTTCTGTTTGTACAGCCCCCAGCACAACAGGGTTGTGGTGCATAAAAATCAGACTTCTACTCAGTGGTGCCATACAAGGGAAAAACGATACTAGTGTTTCATGTCAGCACAAACTCAGGGCTTGAAATTTGTGTCATGAAACTGATTCAATCGCTCTCAATAAAATGAGGAACAGCTTAGAAGAAAAACAGTACCACTTCACCTATTTCAGGTATTTCCAATGCCATTTAACGCACCCCCCTTCATGCTCAGTAGAAACGTATTGAAGATCTTGATCTCAAGAGACGTACGTGCTCAAGGGCTTTGCTGACTCGGGGCATTAATGAGTTTGTGTCGTGTAAGAACTTGCTATATTTCATTAGGTGGAAGGGAAAGAAAGTAGTCATTTTTACAAATCAGGAGATGAAAAATCTCTCTGAAACACACCCACCTCTACGCTGGCAATTATTTCACAGTCACCGACCGCAAATGATTAATTCTGCACTATCATGAACTGCAGAGGCTAGCTAATACTACACGAAGGGGAAAAAAGTGGCACTTGCTTTGCATTTGATAATAACAGAGGGGTGATGGGTGCGAGTGAAATGCAGTTAAAACCTCTTTCAGTGTGAGGCTATGAAAGGCCAGGGTGGTTATCAGTTACCTATCTTTGGGTATGCCTCTGCATTTCTAGCACCGAAGACAGATATCCCAACGTTTACTCCAGGCTGCTGTTTGCTCAGCCATGTGCATAACCTTTTGCTGGCATTTTCATGCTAATCTCCTGCTGACAGGGCCTGGCCCGCAAGGTATTCCTGCTGGCAGTGACAGGAGGCTTCTGTCCCAAGGACTTGAATTTGGTGTCTGGGGAAAGCAAAGACATCAAACACATCTCCTGTCACTCATTCCGGGTTCTGGTTTGTAATTGCTTGATTGATGTTTAAATTTTAGGCTGCTGCTTGGTGGGTGACAGAACCCACTCTGGTCCTGACAATACCTGTCAGGATATTGTCATATACATGCAACTCTGCTCTCCATGCCTATCTTTACTCTTTTGGGAATGCTTTTAAAAAACAAAAAGGAAGGCTGAGGCTTCCCGAGGAATGGCGGAGCGAGGTGCGAGATTGACAGCGCTCAGCTGCATACTGAGAGTTGCGGTTATTTCAGGAGTACCTCAAAAAGTGCCTTTTGCTGCTGGGACTTCTCAAAGCTGCAGGAGAAATATTGGGAGAGTGGAGTTGAAAGGGCAGCATCTGTGTCTTATGAACACAGACAAGAGGTACAAGATGTCTAAAACACTGTTTATGTAGGTTGTCGGCTGCTTTGTTGCGGCGACTTTAGCAATTCCCTCAACCCATGCTATTATTTCTCGCTGCTGTTGTTTCCCCTCACTTTACGTTGCTCTCTAGATTCAGTCTTTGTGCACAACCAGGCAGCATAGGATATGGTCGGGACAGAATAATGCCAAGCAAAGCCAAGGCCTATTCTTTTCAGGTCTGTTTATATAGGGGGTGAGTAAGACACAGGCGCCGTGGCGCACCCCATTGTAATGCACAAAGCCTGCAGCGAGTCTTGGTGATGGAATCCAAAATGCTGTCAGCTGCTAAACTACAGCTCTTTTGATGACTCTGCTTGTTGAGGATAATTAGACTGGTGCAGTACAGACGCACACACGGATGTCTCTATTCTTTTAGCAATTGCAGAGCACATGCTGTGAATCCACTATGAGCGCCAGTTAAAACCTAGGGCGATGTGTTCAAGTGTGAGCAAGACTTTGGCGTCTAAGATTCACTTTCAACGGTGACTTAAAAACACAAGTCTCATCAGGAGCCAGGAGCCAGCAGGGTTAGCACTCGACATTTAAAAGTACCAAGTTTTCATTTTTTTTTTAACTTTTGCTCATGATCTTTCAAAGAGCGGAATTCCCCCGACTTCTGTCAGTGTATTTATTGAGGAGATCCCGAGGGCAGGCAGCACCCTTCGAGCATGGGCTCTTGCGTTGCAGAGTGGCAACAGTAATCCCAGGGTTAACTTCCTAGGCTTTATGAGAAAGCGCTGCAGAATTCTGCAGAAATGGGCCAACATACTGCCACTGTCACCAAGCCTTCAAGCAGGAAGAATAATCAGCATTTTATGCAAACAAGGCTCCATTCAAGTAGTCCATGCTGGATATCTGAAATCATGTGTTTCTCTAGCAAGTCTTTGTCTTGAGAATCTCATCAGTAAACTTACACTGGCTCCTGACAGTAGTATCAGGTCTGTGAAGTAAGACAGAAAAAGGGACAGAAAAGCAAAAGATAACACTGGTATCTGTATCACTCGAAACTGATACATAGCTTAAAAGGGAATTGCATACTAAGGAGCACGTTATTAACTGCTCGGGTTTTTGACACAGAAGGCACAAAGTAATTTTTCAGGCTCTGTCCGTGACGTGTGGGCTCTGGGTTGCACTTTCTGAAGCTCCTCTCCTTCCTAGTGCAGAGGGTAGGACCAAGTTCAGGCCCTTTGCTCCACGACAAAAAAATCATCAGAGAGACAGAAGCACAAGGAAATGTTTTCTTGTCACCATGCCATTTTCATACCAAAATGAACTAAGTCCTCAGGGACCAGGAAACTTTCTGACATCGCTTACAGTGTTTGCCAAAGTTAGACAGCCCTGAAAAACACATCTCAGAAATCCAGGGATTGCTGTCTTCTGGGTGATTTAGCACTGAATCAGGAACTCACTGCATATGGTGATGCTACTTAGACATTTAAATATGAGATCCCAATGAGGCATGGTGTGTGAAGGCACTATGAAGGTGGGGATTTTTCCTCCCGTGAACACGTGCAAGCTTGCTTTGTGGGCAGCTACCACTTATGCAGCAAATATTGCGGTGCCTCACTGACCTTGGCTCTACTGCGAGCAGTCTTTGCATAGGGGTGCACTGTCCTTAAACAATTTTCTTGATGTTTGTGGCAGAAGCATTTTCTTTGTCAATATTTGACCCGAATATCTGATTGTTCCACTTCTCCTAACTATCAGATACGATTAATGGCAGTTAGGTATACAGTATCCTAAATCACTGAGGTAATATGGAGTGCTACTGCTGCCATTATCGTTTTAGAGTATGATCTTATCACAGGAATGACTCATTCAGCCTCTGTTAAAAGGAGGACTCTCTCCATTTGAAAATTTTATACAATGTCATGGAAATAGATGTTCTACTCAGACCAGATATCTAAGTCCTGTTATTATGCTAACAGACTGAAATGCTACAGATTTAGGTGCAAGTGCCAGCCTAACTACAGATTTGATGTATATATCCAAGCTTCTCTGTCCCTCAGTTTCCAGACTATACGGTGGAAATAAAGAGCCCTCTATGTTTTATCACTTTAGACCTTTAAAGTAAGGAACTGTCTGACAAAGATCTTCCCCACACCAAACAGAATGGAGCTGCTGGCACCTAACAGTCTGAATACTGCAGTAATCATCCCTCAGTCCCCCAGCAGAAATCTGCAGTAAAGCCAATGGAAAAAAACCCATATGCAGAGGAGCCACGGGACTCAGTCCCAAACGTGTGTTTGCTCAAGCCTTTCTCCAGTGCACCTTCCTGGCAGCTGCTAACTCCATCGCAGTATCCATGTTCCACTGCGCAGTGCAGACCTGTTGGATCCCTTCCAGCACAGATGTACGAAATTGTTGAGAGGCCTCCGTGCTGAACCTAGGAATTGCAATACATGAACTAGACCAGTTAATTGCTCAAACCGTTGCTCAAGTTGCAATGCAGAATCTCATCCGTTAAACCCCAGTGTGGGCGAAGAGCTGCCTGCCCCACTGCTACTCACACACGCTTTGGCAGGCATGAAGAAGGGGAGGGCACAGTAGGGGAAGCAGGCCTTCTCCAAGTGATCTGCCAAAGGGTGCACCTCCAGCAAGCTCTTCCTGTTTTGCTATTTGTGGAGAGTAAACAGGTCACAAATACTTCCTACCAAGCCCCTGCTTAAAAACGTCCATCGGCCTGATGGCTGATATGCAGCACTGGCAGTATTTTGGTTAGACGGTTTCTCTACTGCGTCAAAATGTGGCTCTATCCAAGCCTGAAACCCACTGTCTTGAACGATGGGCACAGACAGAGCAGTAGGGGAAGCTTTTGCCTAAGCCCTTGCAGCTACACCACCTGGACTTTCTATTCAGCAGCTGAAGATTCCCTCCAGTGCTGTTAACAAACTTGGAAATCCACATCCAACATACCCTTCTACACTGTTGCTTCTAGACACATTTCTATCCACCAGCTTCTTCACTTGCGATGGGGTTTCCCGCCACACCCCGAGCCGACACAAGTCGCTGTGAATCCTGACAAGCCTGCTAAAGCTTGGGCTTAAGTGGGACTTAGGGGGTGCCTACGTTTTGGGCATACCTTTGTAGCACGATGAATTTCAGGCAGGAGTATTTGCAGAAAACTAGTACCCTGAAAGCAAGGCCGCGAAGGAACAGAAACCACTTCAAAATCGAAAGATTATCTGCAGCGCTTTTTTTCCATGCAGTATTTTCCCAAATCCAGCTCAAACCCTAGAGGAATGAGAGACTTCACAGCCTTTCTGTGCTGAAATACTGCTATGTTGCTAAGTCTGTTACTAGGCAAAACATGTTTTAGCAGCCTAGAAAACATTTTCAAAACACAGGAGAAGATTTTACTGTTTGTAAACTGGATCTGAACTTCTTTTCTTTGAGAATAATGAAACTCCTAATACTCCTAAATTCTTATCGTTACTGAGAAAGCAACTCAAAATCAGACTTGCTTGGTTCTATTCAGGTCCAGGGGAAATGTGGAACAGCTTTATGAATTAACTCCATGCCCATGAACACAGAGTTAAACCCAGGTGGTCTTTTGAGGGAGGGAGGGAGGAAGGAGGAAAAGTGTAGTATAGGGGAAGTGGTGCAGTTGATTCGTGGTAAACTGTACAATATTCCTGTCTATCCCATTTTTATGAGGGGGAAGTGCTTTGCCATTATGTCTAGCATCAGCAGATCCATGCAGGAGCACAGCATTACACATTGAACCAACATTATGGACCTGTCTGCAGAAAGCGGCCCCAATTTTTCAGGCTTTGGTGATGGGAAGGAACATCAGTTTAGTTTTGGAAAGCTTTGCCACCTGTGTCAAGAAGAGCGCTCATCTCTTACACTTGTCAGAGCATGGCAACAAAAAAAGCATGATGCCTCTAACTTAAGTGTTCTGTTAGTGATTTACCCAGTTTGAGTAATGACAGGGGCCAGAGAATTATCTTCATTTTTCTAGGTCTGGATCTCTTCTGAAACAGTACCTCAGGGCTGTGGCTTGAATTCAGAGCTGCATGCACAAACCCAAGTAAAATTTTAAATTTTTTATATTTATATATTCATGCACTTGTGCGCACCCAGAATTAAAACAAAGAAAGCAGAATTTTTTCTCAACTAGAATTTTAACTTTCTGTTTTTGAGGATATTAAATTCTGATGTGAAACTTTTAAAAATGTGAATCACTGAACTCTCAGATTCTGGAGCCATGCTGATTTCTGCACCAAGCAGGCTGGAGGATTTCAACTGCTTATCCCTGTATTAGTTCCAATAATGTAAGTTTGATCAAAGGCCTTTTTCCATCCTGAAAGAAACTGCAGTCCATCACTAAATTTTCCTATATTTAGCATTTTACAGAGATACATGCTACACACAGGATTTTTTTTAATTGCTTGCACATGCGTAGTCGTTTTAAGTGATCCCCTATAGGTTCAGTGGCCTGTAAACTACATCGTGCTTCCCCTTCTATTTACTGTCGGGAAGACTATCAACACCTATATAGGGATTATCACACAATAATGAGAGGTGCTGGCAGTCAGATCAGATCTGCTGGTGCAACCACCGACAGCAGGTCCATAACGAGATGAGGTACAGTATTTCAGAACAACACGGAAATACCAGTTGTGCGAAATCTCTTTCTAGAGGAAGCCTGTTGTTGTGTTTAGGGTCTTGAGACACTGGGGATCTGGTCAGACTTTTGCGTGACGCTGGGTAAGATTCTTGCCTTGGTGCCCAAATTGCAAAATGACAATCATAACACCGCGTTTGCCTTCTTTCCTTCCTCGTTTAAATCAGAAACTACTTGGGATAGGGACAGCCTCCTCTTGTTTGACTAGACAGTACGTAATATAATGGGCTAATTGCAAAATAAAAAAATAATGATTGTGTGCTGACAAAAAAAAAAAAGGAATACAACAGCTCTTCATGGTAATAGTCCAAAGCAATGACATACTACAGTGGTTTGAGAAATTGCCATCCCCAGGTAAACGCATCCAAAGGTGGTTTGTACATCACTGCCTCACCACGTAATTTAGAGTAGCCCAGCTGAACTGAAGCTGTTGCTCAGCAGGAGGAAAAGAGACAGACACCTGTCGAGGAGCACACAACAGAGCTGCTCTTCTGCCTGTGCTGGCAAGGCCTTTGGCAGGGGAGTGGGGAAAACCTCTGGGGTCTCAGTCTGTGTTGTGGGACGCTGACATCAGTGGAGCTCCGTTCATTTCAATACCTGCTCTCAATTTATCTTAGTTCAGAAAGGAAGGACATGTCCTTCTTTGAAGGACCCTTTATCCACAGTCCCCCATAAACCACATGCCAGATGAACAAATAAAGACTTATTTAATAATGCCTCGATTTGAACAAAAGATGCACGGCAGTTTTGCATTCGATACCTGAAGCGTAAATGCCTATGGCATCCTCTCTCGCTTTCAGCCTGGCTCATACAATTTTCTACCCTTCACTGAGCTAGTCTATACTAACCATCCAGGAATACCTGGAAATCATATTTAGTCTTTCACCTTTGATTATTTTAGCATACATAGGGTAGAAGTGGCTTGTCCAAAGTAACATGAAACCAGGAAAAAAAATGAACGCAACAATCCCGTCAGCAGTCCAAGCCCAGGATCACCCTGGCCACCTGAGCTTTTATTGCTGTTATAAACTGAAAGTATTATAAAATAATTAATGATTTCTGTTTTGGGAAGACAAAAGCTGACCTGCCCATCGGTAGGGGTGTGAGGTACATGAAGTTATTTGAGCTGAATTAGAAGCTGAAAGTTAGGCAATGTGAGTACTCCCCAGGATCTCGGTACTGCCTCACGACCGCATCTGAAAACAGTGCCCCTGGGATCTCCAGGTAGCTCCTGTGTCTCTTACCCCGCCTTCAGTGGTCTTCTCTGTCCCCTGCCCCAATCAATTCCCCTGGTTCTAACAAGAAGCCGGGAGGCCACTGATGCCAACAGCAGTGGCATTTTGTGACGTGCCTGATAGACTCGCCTGACAACTTGGAGCTTTATTTCACATAAGCCATCCAAACAGATGGTCACCACTTTTAAGTATCCGCCTGGCTTGTATTTGTATGCTGGATCTACAGGCACAGATCTGAAATCCCCCGTTTGGCTGAATTCTCTGTCTCCTGTTGTAACTGTGGCTTTGGGGTAGAAAACAGGGATGGGAAAGTTTTGGGAGATGACTCAGAAGGACTTTAAGGCTACTTCTCAATAACGTCCTTGGGAGACAAGGTGCTTTTACCTCCTTGGCAACTTGGTAATCTCTTTCATTCACATTTGCAGAGCTGGGAGTTAAAAAGCAGCTTCTGGGAAGCAGCGACCTTTAGGGAATGTCTTTTGTGGTCCTGCCTCTCACGCTTCCGAACGCATGTGCCATTCCATAGCGTGCCCTTGGTGCCAGTGCTTAATGGTTCGGTTTTATTTCTTTTGCTTCTTATCTGAATTTTAATGATGAATTATTTGTGGTATTTCCAGCAGGCTGGAATAGGGGCACTAATTGCTGCTTCAGGTCAGGAAAGTGGTCCCCTTCCCAGCAGACAGCTGAGTTGTCAAACAGTTATATTGCAGCATCTCGAACTTAGTATCAAGACAGTTTTACCCGTCTCACTGGTTACATTTGCAATAAGTACTCTTTGCAGTTGGGAATATTTTACCCCTTTCTCTGGCTCGCTCTGTCTTTATCTCGTATGATGAAGCTTTGGGTCCATTTCTGTCAAAAGTTATCATTTTCTTGGGCACGAATATGAACCACAAACAGTTCCTCAGCTAACTGTTAGGTAAGACCAGGGCCGACTGTCAGCCTTGATGGCACTGTTGTATAGGTAATAACTAGTTTCATTCATAGTATCAAGCTGCTTTTTTCTCTAGCTGCACTGAAAGATGCACATCTGTTTTTCCAAAGGAGCAGAGCGTGAAGTCACCGGTCTCCTACTATCTCCATATGCAGGCACTGTATATAAATGCTGTATGTTGATTTCAACAGATAACTGTAGATCGCTGATAGACGTAAGGAGCGTAAGTAGGACAATGGAGAACACAACAGATTTTCTGTACATGCTAGCAGATCCATGACAATCTCCTGACATATGTCCTTAAGACCACGTGTGTATCTTTATATTTATAAAAAACTGCACAAAGACAGGCTGCAAAACCACTGAGTTCTAATTGGTATCATCAACAAAAGGAAAACTTAAGCAGATCAAGGAATCATCCAAATCCCCATTGGTTTCATCTGCAGCCTGAAGTGGCCAGTCCCACTTCAGGAGTCGCTATGTTTAAAACAGGAGAGTCATTATGAAGTTATCATTAGGTTGCTGCCTAATTAATTTAAAGCATCAGCACATGCAGGGAGATTATACCAGGGCATTGCTAAATCGGGCAAGAAAAACCTACCACTTTGGACTACAAAAATTTTCTTCTATTGCTCCGTTCCTTTTTGGTTGACTTGTACGCAGTTTAAAGAAAATCTCCCGGGGTGACCAAGGCAGCGAAAGCGATTGCACCCAGGGCTCCTTAATTTCAAAGCAGAGGAACGATGGGCTCTGATTTCAACGGGGGGTGCACAAAACTGCCTCCCTGCCCATCCCAAACTTTCCAGCGATGCCTGCCGGGCGGTGCAGGTGGGCTGCCCCGGGCAGTGCGGAGGCCCTTCAGCACCCCACGTTCCCACGGGCGGCGGGGACGGGACACGGTCAGCCCCGGGACGGCACCTGCAGCGCGCCCGGTACCTTGCGGCGTCCCTCGCCCTCCGAAGCCGGGCCGGCCGCCGGGAGATGCGACCCAGGGCGTCCTTCGGCCCGTTAAGTATCCCCGGGTCCCTCCGGGAGCGCATCCCCCGGCCGCTGCCCCGCGTCCCCGGGCCCCTCCGGCAGCGCATCCCCCGGCCGCTGCCCCGCATCCCCGGGCCGCCCCGGCAGCGCATCCCCCGGCCGCTGCCCCGCATCCCCGGGCCGCCCCGGCAGCGCATCCCCCGGCCGCTGCCCCGCGTCCCCGGGCCGCCCCGGCAGCGCGTCCCCCGGCCGCTGCCCCGCATCCCCGGGCCGCCCCGGCAGCGCATCCCCCGGCCGCTGCCCCGCGTCCCCGGGCCGCCCCGGCAGCGCATCCCCCGGCCGCTGCCCCGCGTCCCCGGCGGCCGGGGCTCCCTGCGCCGGCTCCGCGCCGCCCGCCTGTCGCGGTCTGGAGCAGCGAAGCAGAAAGGCGCCCGTCGCTTCTCGCCGCCGTAAAACGAAAGGAGAGGGAGGCGGGGAGGGGGGGGAAGAGCCGCGGGGAAAAAGGGGCCGCGCGGCGACTTACGCCCGGGCTTTGGGGAAGCCCATTGACAGCAGGATCTCCAGCGACGAGCCATGTTTGATGGTCCCCGCGCGGTGCTGCCGGTTCCGCCGGGGGATGACTTTGCTGTACAGCTCCTCTTTGGCAGCCATGGCGTGCGGTGCGGGCTGCCCGCGCTGGGCCATCACGCAGCCATCGCCGCCCACGCAGGGCCATGCACACCCGCAGCGCCCAGCGCCCCGCCGGGGCAGGGCCCTCCTCCGCCGCCGCCGGCCCGGCCCGCCGCTCGGCGCGCCCACCCGCGGCCCCGGCCGCCCGCCGCACGTGCGCGCCCCGCGCGACCCACGCCGCCACCGGCGACTCGGCGAGGGACCGGCGGGCGGCGAGAAGAAACCCGCCCGCCCCCACGGCTCTTAAAGCCGCCCTCCGGGCGGGCGGGCGCAGCCCCACGCCGTCCCCGGGGGCTCGGGGCGCCCACCCGCCGCGGGGGCTGCCGTGGGGCTGACCCACGGGGGGAGGCGCCGGCGGGGGGTGGGGGGATGCGCTGGGCAGGAGCGCTGCTGGAGCAGACGGCAGAATGAAGGCTTGCTGCAAAAAAAACAAAAGCACGTGCACAAACAGTTATTTTGGGTGGGTTTTTTGTGTTTGTTTTTTTTTTTATTATTTTTTTTTATTTTTTTTTATTTTTGTTTTTTAACGAAAAGCTCTGCACGAATTCGACCTAACTCTGCGGGAGAGAGAGCAGAGGGGAGGTAGGGTGCCCTGCACAACACCGGGGCTCCAGGGGCTCTGTCCGCCCCACGGCACGGCTTGGATGTGGCAACACTAGTGGTTAAAGTCGATGTCGTTAAAGGTAAAAGAGTTGTGCTCCAAAATTTCCACCCTAGTCTTGCGTTTTTGCATCTTTCTCGGCCCTCTCCAGGCCATCGCTTGGCATCCATGGCCTCAGAGCGTGTGGGTTCCAGGGCTGGGACTGCGCTTCCCGGCATAAGGTCTGCTGTGGCACAGAGCTCTGCTCCTCTCCCCTGCTCGCTGCCCACGCAAAAGCTGCACGTTCCTATGGGCCGGGTGGGACAAATATTGCTGCTTTCTTCCCAGTGGTATTTCAGTTCGGACCTCGGTTTGGTATGTTTGGGGTGGAAACCAAGGGGTTTAGATGTGGCAAGAGGCATCCTCCTTCTCCGTTGTCTGTTTTCTGACGTCCTTTCTTCCCTCCTTAACCACATACCCCACAGCCTCCCTGCTTTCCCCTCCACTGTTAAAGACAAGCAGATATTGCTACTGACCTTCCCAGGGCAGGCCCAGCTCGTAGGGCCATGGAGAACAACATGAAATCGCAACCTTGCAAATACATAAAAAACCATTAAGAGGCATTTTTTTAAAAGTACAGTAGTTCATGTTGAGGAAGGAGAGCGATGTTGGCAATGACAAATCTATCACTGCAGTTATTATTATTAGCATTAAGGGAAACAGCCCATTTCCATTTTATTGTATCAATGAAGCCAGAGAAGGCAAAAAAATTCCTTCCCAACTATCCGCTCGTTCTCCTCCCATGCCAGTTTATTTTTCTGCCGCTTTATCCAAAGGCGTGATGAGAAGCGTCCGCGTGCTGCAGGCAGCACTCACCCCGTGCTACACTGGGGTCTGTGTTCCCCCAGGGACAGCAGGCCGGCAAGTCATCCTCTCGCTGGCTGAACCAGCGCCATGAAAATTAAAGCTCCAGTAGGACGTTGCACAAAGCGCTACTTGTTTGTTCCTTGAAGTCACTTTTAACTCCTTTGATGTTGCTGAGGCACTGATTCTTTCGTTTACCCCCACTATTAATTGGCGAGCACTTCATTAGAGTCAGTGAGTGAAACCAAGAAGCATTTAGTCATGGATTTCACCCATTTTAGATATTTTGCAACCGTGAAATCAGGATCCGGCACCAATCTATTCCGTTTTAACAGAGGAGGAGAGTTAAGGATTATTAATAACAATATTTGCACTGAAACATATTGCCAGAGCTGCCAGAAGTGTTCGTCACCGACGGACTCATACCCAGCCATGCCAGGAGCACCGCAAAGATACAGCCAGTTCTGGACCTGTGAAAGGGGAAGATGAAAATCCCAAATTAACACTGACCCCACCCTCCCGCTTTCCAAGCGAGCACTTGCAGGCAATTCCCAGGAGAATCGGATCAATGTGCAGGGATTTGCAGCCAACGGAACTCTGTGAGGATTGTTGTGTTTTGACTTAACTCCATGTGCTTCACTCATGCATGTTTTCTTGCTCCGGCTGTATTACTCAATCAAGAAATAAAAATAAAAATGTAATTTGCTATGGAAGTAGCTCCCAGGGACTTTGCCCAGATGAGAATCTCTCTCCTCTAGCTGTGAGAGATTCACATGCTCAATTAAAAAATAAAATCCACATTATAGAAGTTATAATATTGAAGTTTTGTTGGTTGGATGAATCGCTGCAACTAACTCCACTGGAAGCATCAAAGATGTTACAACAAACAAGAAGGAACAGAAATAGGATGTTTACACATCTAGGCTAGCTGAGTGTATAATTCCTAGTCCATCAGTGAAACTGGCTGCGTACTGGCTTGAAATGATTTTGCAGGCCTGCTAAGAGAAACGCCTCGTGCCCTTGTAACTTTAGGAAGCGCCTCTGCATTTGATCTGGCTGTGCTTTCTTACCTTCAAATCTTTTCATTGGGAAGCAGTCCTTTTTTTTTTTTTTTAACAATTAAATATGTGCCTTGAAATAATGCTTCCTCCCACCTTTTTTTTTGATTGAAAGCTGAAAATGGAAGCTGTCTTAGTGATCAGATAGGAAAAGGAAAGAATATCAAAGTAGAAAGCAAATTTTTTAAAAAGCAAACACCCAGAAAACTGTGTTTCCGTCCCCCAGATTAACAACACTTTTAGTGAAAAAATGGAAATCTATGAAAGATTGTGCCTGTATGGAACCTGTGATACGTAGTATATTTAAAAATGCTATCAGATTTTCACATAAAACCTTTCTCACTTTTTTTTCACGTGGCCTTCCCTCTGCCGGCCTGATCCTAGAAATTTATATGCCTGCTTAACTTATTGCTGCTGATCATTTTCCTGACTTCAGCGCAACAGCTTCCGGGTGCACGAAGCCAGGCAAGTGTGAGAGTTCCTGCAGCAACAGCCTTGTGAGTGTCCTCTGTGCTCTTCTACTGTTTTCCTGAGTGAAACTCAAATATTATCCTTTTACCTACAGGAAAAATGCGTTCTTAGGGAATTATTTATGTCACTTCCTTCAGTGCAACACAGAATTAATGGGGGGGGGGGGGTAGTGTTTAAAAATGCCACACTGGACAGTGAGTGGGCGTGTTGCTATATACTTCAATAAGAAGAGGTCAGGCTCCTAAGGAATTTGAGCCAAATTTAGTCGTCTTCCCAGCCTGATGCTACGGCCTCATGTTCACATGCGAAGGGTTTACTCTAACAATGGAAATATTCTGAAATAAACAGCACAACAGCAGGAAACAGAGCAGGGGTTTTGCTTTCCTCCTTCCTAACTTCCCTCCCTTAAAAAAAAGGGGTCAGATGCGCTCAGAAAGTCCTTGTTCAAGACTCTGTTTTTGAATTATTACCGATTGAATTGTGCTGTTGCCCCGGAGGGGAGGGAGGGACAGGGACAGGACGCGGAGCTTCTCCTGGGCCAGCACCTCCTTTGTAGGAACAGCAAAGAAAAGACTGTCCCTTCTCACTCCCGCTCCCAGAGAAGTCTGCTGTAAGGCAAACATTGAGCAAAAGCTGAACAATGAAGGACACAGCAAGATCGCTGTTTCCTAGACGTTGAGCCTCATCCTGCAATGATTTGCATGCTTAAGCCATTTTACACACACAGATATTCCACATGGCCCATTGGCAGCTGGGGGGGAAGGAGGGCTATAGCCTTCCCCCTTACTTTGCCTTGGCAAGTCCATCCTTTGATTATTTGCCTGCATGTTGAAGTGGTGTCAACACGCCTTTGAGGCTGAGCATCTGAATGCGCTAAATAATTAAAAATAAAATTAAGTCTACCCTCAACACTTTTTCCCCTCTTTTTTATTTTTTTTGTGTCCCAAGTTGCCAAATGTCAAGAAACAGTGATTTATCACTGAGAAAAATGAACAGCTGCCTCACACTTGATTCAAAGCAGCATGAATATTGAGTCAAAATTATTAGTCAGAGTTTTTACAAAGCTAAGACCAAAGTCAGCAGACTTCAGCCCATTTCCTATGTAGTTGGTGGTTCCTCTGTGGGCAGTGTTTTGTGACTGCTTGGGCTTTGTGTTGTAACACCCATCTGAGCATGTTTGGAACAACTACTGCACCTTGGTGAAAGTGGAAGAACAGCATTCCTGAAAGCAGCTTAGTCTTAAAGCCTAAAACACCTTTGTCCAGATATTTTACCTGTTTGGGCTTCGATAATTGAGCTGGAATGAGCGTTTATTTGTGGCTCTGTCCTGCAGGGATAGTTTGCTTCCTTTGCTAAGCATCCATCTGCCTAGGTACTTACACGAGCCTCCTCTTCTCTCATCACCACAATATTTGAATCCCTCCAGAGTATTTAAAAATAGAAAGAGCAGCTGGTTTATAGGAGAACAGGATTCTGTATTTTGTCCAGAAGGCTGTGAAAGGACTTTCTCACCCTTCACCGTATCTACCTCACCTCAAACCTCTGCCATGAGATTTGGGCTCTGGGAGGATTCATTAGGGCTGCAGAGCACTCCCTAATGACCAGGGATTTTTTATCCATCTCCAGCTTTTATTGCCTTGAGGCTGTAACTCCAAACTCTGCTGCAGACGTGGAGGTGTGGGGGTGGATTTGGGTCCAGGGCTGGTCACAGCACTATTGGCTTCATTAGAGAGCAGCTGGGGTTTGGGCCTGGAGGATCCAAGCTGGCCACAGGCACAGGAGAATTTGCTTTTCTAGCTTGGATTTCCTTCAAATTTGGAGTGTATTTTCCTCATTACAAACAAAATCCACTTTAATTTCATCATAATCCCTTCATTTGTGCGTAGAGCTCTGGAGTCAAGCAGGACCTTCACATATGAGCCAAGAGTCGAAGTGTCCTTCAGATATTGCACTTAGAGAGTAGGGGGTGGGAGGTGACATCTAGTGCAGTTTGCCTAACTTTCAATCCCTGTTCTCAGTGTAAAAAAAAAATAATATGTATTTTAAAATGCTCTGAGCTATTTTTGGTTAAAAGGCAACAGGGGATTCTGTGTGAGGAAGGTCTGGATATGCATAGGAAATGATTTACTGTGCCAGCTCTTCTCTGGAGCCCAGGTCTCTCGGTTTGGTGGCCCCGTGGAGTTAGGGTACTCAGGGTACTCGAGAGGAAAATTTGCCTGCAGGGAGGGATGGCAGATTCATTTGGCAGCCTTTGCAGAATGGCCTTTCATGGGTCATTAAAAAACGAACAAACCATGGGGGTAGGAGTAGCGAGTAGCTGAGGCTTTGCAAAGACGGGCTTCACCCTCTCTCTCTTAACCTATGCAGTACCTAGTTCTTTCATTTATACGGCAAATAGTTGCATGCAGCCAATCTTCCTTTTAATTTCTCCTTGCAGACTTGCTTGCTGCAGCAGCGCAGCCGACCGGCGCAAGCGCACGCACAGTGTGCTGAGAAAAACGCTCGCGGACTCTGTTCGGTAACATAGGTGGGATTTTCTAAGGGAACTGAAGCCACCGGTAAATTAGCATAGTGGTATGAAATCCACTTACGCTGGGCTTGAGAAGCATGGTTAGCTAGTTCCTGCCATGGTCTGCTCTCTTTAATGCTGGCCTCTCTTAGTGGAAGAGCAGTTGAGCAAACAAAAGATTAATAGGCTCCCTACTTCTAGCCCATGTGCAAGAAACATCTTGAGCATTGGCTACCTTATCTACTGGATTTAATGTCTGTTTCTGCTACACTTGTATGAATCTAGTTTATTACAATGATTATTTATTTGCTTGGGAATGAGCCAAGAAATAACGAGATACAATAGAAAGCTGCTGGGATTTCCCCAACTCCCACACAGTAAAATATGCTGAACTGCAGGAGGTTGTACAAAGTCTGCAGCACTTCTGCAAAGGCCTCTCTTTCTGACTTTTGCTTTTGTTGTAATTATTATTTTTGCTTGGAATTTGTTTAGCTGCATTCCTGTATCGTTAACGGGGCCTTTGTCAGATTACTTCAAAAAGAATGAATTTGTTTGATATAATATTGCAGAGGAGGGGAAGAGGGTGTTTATGGTCACTTGAAATCTTCCAAATTTTTGTGTAGAATTGTTTGAAAAGAGATGACGATCGGTGATTTGGTATAGTCTCAAAGACAGGCAATAACAAACTAAAAGCAGTTGAGTGACACTGAAGATTGCTTTGGTTCCTTTTCTCATTTTTCTTTAGTTGTTTTTGCTTTTTACCTTTCCTCTCTTTGGATACGGCAACAACCTTTGAATGGAAAAGAGAGTGAAAGTGCTTACAAGCAAAAGTGAAAATGGTTAATCAAGTTTCACAAAGGTCATTGAAACAAATAATAGAACAGCAATAAAGCAGGAATGGTAGAGAAAAACAAAGTTTGAAAAAACATTTCTAATGTAGTCATCAAACTTGCTTAGGAGCACGAGGGACGAATTTTTAATGTTTATGATAAGAATTTTGTCTGGAAAACAGCACTTTAATAATACACGTTTTTATTACAGATGATTTTTACATGTACGTGTACGTCCATTACAGATACATTTATGTAGTTTGAGAGTAACTTAAAGATGTAATTTCAATATGAATGAACATCATCCAACATTCTGCTTCAGCTGCAAAGGTTTGCAATTTATTTCATATTTAAATCTTCGTTATACAAATGGCTAAAAGATAGAGGCTGTTCTCTGTAGGTTAAATTCCACCGTATGTGGCTCCATGTGTAACTCTTTGCAACCATTTACTAAAATGGTGCATTCATACTTAGAGCATACATTTCCATGGTGCTTTGATTTCAGCTGCTACTGTCTTTATCTGAACGATGCAGCAAATTAAATACGCACTGTTCCCTCAGTCAGAACTCTAATCTCTACTAATAATACTTAGCATAAACCTTGCTCTTGTCATCCGCAAAAAGAGTAATTAAGATTTACTGGTTAAGGTCACAGTCCTAGAAGCGTACACATATGTTTAACTTTACTGCTCAGCATAGCCTTGTACTCCCAGCAATGAAATTAAGTCCATGCATCAGCGTCTGCTGGACTGGGGCCCAAGGTAAGGCTTGATGCCTTACCCAACACATCACATAAAAATAAATGCGTTGCTTTGTCAGTGCTTTGTAGTTTTGTTTATCCAGCTCGGCTAGTATGAAGTAGCTTGGAGTCGTATTATCCTACTTGTGTTTCTTGTTAGGATTTTGAGGGGTAAACAAAACAAGGCAAGCAAACAAGGAAAGAAAAGAGTTCCTGTTTGCAAATAATTTCCCATCTGTTTCTCATTCTGTTTGACTCCAGGGAACATTTCCACACTGTATACATCTCATTTTAAAGAACACAAAGTCTGGATGAACACTTTGAGCTTCCTACTTCTGAACTGGGTTCCTATTTCACTCGGGTCTGTGTAAATGGCCCATGGCTCTGCAGGAATCCTTGGTGTTACGCTGGGCTAAAAGCAACCCCGGAGTAATTACAACTGAGCTCCAAGCTGCTGCCTAATAGAGGAGATAGTCCCTGGTGCAGGGGCTGACACGTACCGCACACCTAGTGAAGCATAGGCTTGCTCAGGAATGGGAAAGAGTAGAAAATGGAGATGTGGCTGCAGCAGGGCTTGGCGGCCAGATCAGCAGCCTGGGGCAGAGGAGAGCTCAGGGGCTGCTGAGGAACACGCGCCAGAGCCGCTGGCACTGCTGCTCAGGAGCTTTCAGCCCCTCAGGCTCATCAGCTGTTGCCCCTTCATTTCTGTCTGTTCAGACACTGTGCTATTTCAGTGCAAATGTGGAAATGAAGCATGAGGGGCTTTCATCTCAGAGAAGGGGCCTGCAGAGAACTGCCAGAGTTCCTGGAGAAGACTTCTCTGGGTTTTCTGGAAATGCAAAAGGATCCTGCAGTAATTTTTTGTACAATTTAAAAATAGCAACAAAAATATTACAAGTTTTTTTTGGACAAAGTGTTTTTGAATCACTCTGTTCCATCATTAAAATGGAGAATTGTTGTGACTGTGTTCAAAGTACAGTCTGAAAACTCCCTATTTGTATCAAATCTGGTAGGATCTCCTGTATCAACCTCCTAAATACTGAAGACAAAGTCGTGAGTGACTGGGTTCAGGTTCGTGCTCTAGGGTCTAATAACATAGTCTTTTTAGAGGCATTCTGTCGGAGAGCGGTAGATGAAATAGTTGAATTTAGACAAGCAAAAATATGGAGAATTGCAAATGTACTTTCAAACAGAGCTTGCGGTCCAGCTGAATTTAACATTGGGCTTCAATGACAGCATTTGCTTAAGGAGTTGGAGACGGTGGCTACGTCGCGTCTCGCGCTCAGCCTGAGCTTGCCACGCTGTTCGCTGAAACGGCCTCCCTGAAGCCGCGGAAAGGCAACGGGATTTTTCGTGGGTTCAGGCGTCAGTACAAGGGGAAGAGGCTCCGCCGTGAAATGACCCACCTTTTGTACCACTGTGCCCCAGAGTGTGAGCACAAACCTTTAAGCTGAGGCTGGAAGCCTGTTGCTCTTTGCCCGCAACAGGCTGGATTTTGGTGCTGCGCTTCCCTCTTGCGTTTGCTGATAATACTGTATTTGCTCCCTGCCTGCGGAGCCGTGTGCTTGCAAGCGCGCAGGGAGCCTCGCACTCCCCACAAGTGTCCCCCAATCCCGCTGAATGGCAAGCGGCTTTTGTTTACCCTTCCTAGACTTTCTTCGTTCCTAAGAGTCGTTGGAATAATTGAATAATTCCCCACACCTTTTTTGATTTTTTTTTTTTTTTCCTGAGGCGGGAGCCCTGTTTTTGTGCACTGAATATAGCATGAGATAATTCTGAGCAGCTTGTATACCATATGGCTGAGGTCACAAGAATAGGAGTTGCCCTGGAACAGTGGCATTTTGCCTTTTTTTTATGAAAGAATATCCATGTAAGGGAACACTGATTTCTCCCGAGAGGGCAAGGTCCTGACTACCCTTTCACACTCCAGTCCATGGAGTTTAAACCAGCCTGTAAACAATGGCAAAACCAGGGTCCAGTCCCAGAGCTATTAAGTATGCCCTTTTTTAAAGCAAGAGATGAAGCGATGAGGTTTTCTACCAGCAGTTTTGTTCCAGCACATTTTTCTGATTTTTGCTTTAAAGAAAAATCATGTCGTAGTGAAAACCCCAAACTATAGTGACTCCAGTAAATTATTTCTCACGAGGATGAATAAGGAGGTTGGAGCTGCTTAATTACAGTGTGACTAACAGTGGCTTTTTTCCTGGTTTTGCTATTGCTAAACTATTTGCCAGAGGTTAAAGTCTCAGACCACCAGTGTTCCCACAGAGGTATTTGAAAGGGGGGAGCTACCATGGCATATGTGGAAATTCTGCTTTATTTCTAAAAGATTTCACTGCATTCTGCACAATATTTGGGCACTTTTTTTGACAAATTAAAAAACCCCAACAAATCCAAACACATAGTTTTGCAGCAGATGGGGCGCGCAAGATCAGGCATCCTTACAGTATATACAGACAGATGCCTGTCTTACTCCTTCAGCTCTGGATTTGACACCATAAGGAAGGCAGACATATGAGTTGGGATCAGCTTCCCTTACTTAACTATGCTGAAAGGGACTTCTAACACTGAATATTGTATAGAAATATTTTCCAGTCATGTCTTCAGAAGACTGGGAGTTGCTCTGCTGAAATTTATGTCTGTGTGGTGAGATGCAGTTACCTGTTTGGCAAAAGTTCCCCATGGGCATTTATGTATGGACTTTCTTTCTATTCTTCCCATACAAAGTAGGTTTGCTTGATGCTATTTAGCGTGCACCATGCTGCTCTCAGCTATTGATTTGGAGCAGGGCCGAAGAGGAAGTTTCCAGCAGGTCAGGTAAAGAGAGATGAGAGCACTTGATTTTAATGCAGGCCTCAAATGACTTGTTTCCATTTATCCTCCTCCTTGAAAGCCTGACAATTATTTATTACAAAACAAGGAGGGGAAAAAAATGAATCGAGGTACAGTCTCTGCAGGCCAAGCGTGTGATTGAAGATGAGGTTTTCAGACATGACGTGAGACCTTTAATGGGACTGCATTAGTATGTTTAGCTAGAATGGGATCGTGAGCCACATGCTGCCTCTCAGAGTACTGCACGGTGCTTCGGTAGCGGTGGAGGAAGGGTTGTGGCTTGTTAGCGATGAATTGCCATCCTTGGAGGTACATGAGAGCTTTCAGCATAGAAATAATAAACCCAAGCCAGTCTGAGCCACAGGCAAGGCAAACTAAATTAACTGGCTTCATTCATTCATACCCACTCTGATTCAGTCTGGGAGGCAGCATTCAGCCTGTTCGTCAGTCCCACTGAGTTTGGTCTGCAGATTTCTTATTCCCTGCCTTAAGCTCACCCCTGTTAAAATGTTAGCGTTGTTCTGAGCAGGAGCAGCTGCATTTTGATAGTGAGACGTACAGGATTACAGCGAGTCAACTCATTCTGGTTTGGGTGCTGAATCAGGCTTTTGTGTGAACGGGTCGTTTTCAAGAAGTCTGTTGGAAGTGATGAGTCACTGCAGGAGGGGCACGAAGGCACGAAGCAAAAAGTTAACTTCTGTACCAGGTTTTGCACAGGTGTCTGGTATAACAAGAAATGGGCAATCAGGCACCCAGCAGAGACCACACCTGTGCTATAAAAAGAGCTACAGGGACACAGCAACTCTTTTGGTGAATCAGATCTTCCTGCCTTCAGAGAGTGGAACTTCACAGTAACTCAAACTGAGGTTTTGTTTGGTTTTGTTCGTGGAGCTTCGCCAAGTTTTATTTAATTTCTTGTGACGTGGTCTCATTAAAGCATAAAGAAGAAAAGAAGCCTTTTGAGGTGGGAAAATTTCATTGATCAGCTGGTAATTCTGGGTGTGGGGTTGATGGCCTTTCTGTTGGAGAGGCGACTGTGGTGTTCAGAAAGCTCATTTGTAGTATGTGGTTATAGCAAATACTGACATTATTTTGTTACGGGCAGGCTGGGGTCTAATGCCCACTCCAGTTGTTGCAGGAATTGCTAGGAGGAGAGATATGGGATGAGTGTGCCTGTAAATCCTTGGTTTCTGGGTGCTGAAGAAGCTACTGGTCTGGGATGGTGGGGTTTGGAATTACAGTGCAACTGGTAATTGGATTTCAGCCTGCAGAACCTACCTGATACCTGAACTTCACCCTCCAAGTGTTTTCCAGGAAGATTTTGGGAAAGGACTCTCCCAGTGTGTCAGCAACCTTGAATTTCTTTCTGGATAGGCCATGGGAGATCAGTGGAAGCTGCTCCACAGTTCTTACTCATTGCTAATGGGCTTTGGATCAGAATTCTGCGCTCTGTGTTTGTTGCCTCATCAAGTCAATGCATCATTTGCTAACATTGTGTGTAAATTCCTGCATCCTAGAAGCAAAAACACTGGAGGAGGTTGTTTGCTTTGGCAGCTTGTTAATGCAGTACTAGTGAATATGTGTAATTCGTTCCTATTCTGTACCTGAAATTGCTCTGGTTAGAGTATCATGCTCATCCTGTGAAAGGCAAATACTGGACACAGTTGTGATGCTGAAGGGGGAGAAATGCAGCTTCCAGAGCAATTGCTTCTGAAGCAGATGTCCTGATCTCCCCTGCAGGGTCATCGGTTTGAAGCAGGTATAATTCCCCGGGGGGTGAATGCAGTTACTCCATATGCAGTGCAGCTGAGTGCAGAGCCCAGCCTAAAAACAATTCCGAACACCAACGCTGTCTAGACAAAAGGCTCTCGTATGACCAAAGCAGCAGGGCCTTAAATGAAGGCAACAGTCCAAGCTCAGCAAATGGTTTGGCGCATTAAGCTGTGTAAAACGTTTGTGCAGGAGGGAAATTTTTGGCAGGGGAAGAGTTAAGGTCCTTTTGTTTCCTCTATCTACTTTCAGCTTCTTTGGAGTTGAGGGTTTGCGTGGGGTTCGTAGCACTTACAGCACGCTGAGCTGTCAGTCGGGGCAGCTCTGTGTCATGGACATACCTTCAAAGGATCGTGTCCTTTCTGCCTCTGCAACGTCACGGCTGTGCAAAGGAGCCCCTGCACATCAGCCTCATCAGAGGATCCTTTCCCAAGTGGCAGCTTTGACAGGGAGGCTAGGTTTGGCTGGGTTATTTAATCCCTGGCTGTAGTAACTCAGGCCTGGCAAGTCAGTGTATATGTGGGGAACACGGGAGCGCAGCCAAGGCGCTGGGCTGCTCCAGCCTGGAGCAGTTTTAGAGGTGAAAAAAGCACTTTAGGACCCACAGCTCTTTCTGCTCTGGCCTTCTCCCTAGTGCTATGGGCCAGGTAGTGAAAGGAGCACCTGGACAGCTGCTGCGTGGTTTTTGTGTGGGTTTTTGTGGTTTTTTTTTTTTTTTTTAAACAGAATATAGCTTTTTGCCCCATCTAGTGGATACACTATGTATTGAGCCTGGAGTTGGCAGTAGGATTTTAATTCCAGCATTCAACTTACCTAACACAGCTCTCAGTCCCCGATTATAGTTTTGCCTTCTGGCTGTTTGAGCAATACTTACACATGTTAAATACACAGATAGAGTTAGTTCTCACACAGAGAAATAGCTCAAGTATTAGTTATTGAAAGGAAGCGGTGAGTGAAGAGGGCACATTTTTTGGCAGAATGAGATTACGAGAAGAACAGCTTGGAAAATGTCAGGGTTATCTAGGTGAGGGTATGGGCTTAAAAGGATGGATGTTCAGAACTGGGAAGAAAAACAAAACTAAAGGACACTTAGAGAATACAAAACCTGCTCCTCTGAAACCCAACATGTTTCAGAGGATGAGTTCTGTCAGGTGGATGTTTTAATCGAGAATGTTCAAATGACAAATGCTTGGTGGCTCTGGCTGTAACCTTGCCGGGGTGGCGACACTCTGGTGTGTACCACATTTGTTTGTGCTCTGCTTTTGAAGAAATAAGGGTTTGGTGTGCCTCAGAGTGAAAGGCGGCCAAGGTGGGGAATGCAGGGACTTACTGTAGACATGGAAAGTGTATTATAGGTCTTTCCCTGCCCGCCTACTTGCAGGGAAGAGGAGAATTGGGACTGCGAAGCCCAGACACCTGTTTTGTGGTCAAGAGAGTGTTTGAGCAGGGTGTGCGCGAGCCTTTCTGTGTCGCTGACCTCTGCCCAGCTGTGACCAAAGTGCAGCTGAGCTCTGATGCTGCCTCGCCTTGGCAGAGGTCGCGCGTGACGTGACTGTCCTGTTTGCTTACTTTGAGCGTGTGGCCTGTTGAGGAGGAACTGGTAAGTCCCAGGAGACCCTACTGGGGGACAGAAGGGGGAGAGGACGAGTTGGTCACGTCCACTGGAGGCGGCTAGGATGGGGTAGCTGTTCCTGGGCGGATGCTTTTGTACCCTGGTTTTTGTATCTCGTGCGATGGGTTGGGGAGTTCTTTCCCTTTCCTCGCCCCTCTTCCAGAACAGCTATTTCTCACATGAAGAAGGTCTCTCCTTTAGAAAGCTAATGCTAAGGGCTTATTCATGTTGCAGTTTTAAATGATGCAAGGGGCCTCTTCAGTATGTGATGAGGCTATTCTTGGCTTTTATGAGAATAAATAAGAATAAAATAGTTTTTTAAATTGTTAAGCAAATCCACTTGGATCTAGGATAAAGTATTAAAATGCTGGCACAAAATTAACCTTGCTTTCTTGGGGATGCCTTAAGTGTGCTTAATGTCTGAAACACCCTATCTGACCTCAACATCATTTGCTATTTTGCGATGCTATTATGGAACTGACATCCAAGATCTGAAGGCTCCTCCCCATCTTCCTGTGCATCACTGAGTCCCTCCAAACTTCTCTGTGAATCCCATAATGGCCCTGTGCTCCAGAAAACCCCTGGCAGGGCCAGCCTGTAGCGGTGCCAAGATGCGAATTGTATGGCAGCTCTGCCATCTGCCAGGAGGGAGAAATCATTTTCAGACCTCAGCAGAGAGAAGGATGTTTCTTGGAAGAAATTTTAACATGCTTAGCTCCTGGCCAAAAAGGTCAGTTTGTACTAAAAGGCCATCTGGCTTGAGGATTTTAGATGGAAGAAACTGCATAATCAATGTGGTGCAAGTGTTGAGGGTGGTGGCTGTGTGTTAGGAGTACAGCTTCGCTTCCAAATGCATGCGAAGGGCCCCAATATCACTGGAAAGTAACATGAACTTGCAAGGTCTGGAGACAAGTCTGAGAAGAGAACTGAAGCCTCTAGTTCAGTTGTGTGCTTTCCAGAGCTGCGCTGCTCTGCTAGTGACCGAGTATCACTTGCAAATCAGGCGTATTTCCTACCCAGCAGAGTGCACGGAGGCTGTAGTACTGTGTACAGTGGCCGATTCTTTGTCTCTTGATTCCACCAAGTGGGAATATTTCCTACCTTATAGAGATTGAGTCTTAATTTAATACGTGTAAAATATTATTACAGTTCTTGGATACAAGGTCAGAATGGTAAGGGAACAATTATTATTTAATTCACTCTAATATGCTAAAACAGATAGTCTTCTTTCAGGCATAATTTTAATCTGGTTAAGTACTGGACACAATACACCAAAAGGGTAATAAAAGTGTTTCAAGTAGGAAAGAACTAGAGGAATGAGGACTTACCATTATGAAGTGCAGTAACTCTGAATTTGTTCTGGTTATGTTAATCTTCCGTTGCTGCTTGTGTCACCACCTCCTCATCTTTAGTAAGCCGCAATTTTGCTGACAATAGTCTGGGGTAAGGGTAGTATTTTCAATTGTTGCCTAAAGGAATGGGGAACCAAAACAACAATGTTAGATCTTTAGAGGATGAGACAAATTTATACATAGACTCTGGACATGCCCTGCCTCATCCTCCTCAGATCCCGCGCTCAATTTTCAGTAGCCCAAAGGTTCATTATTGGGAAGGCACGCTGAGCATATAGCCAGAGTGTCCCTACTCAGCACAAAAGCGGCATAAAACTTGCGCAGCATCCAGCTTTCTGGTCCATAGAGTAGCGAGTGGGATCAGGATGGAAGGAGGGGTGGGCAGCAGAGAGGGAGCTGTTGTGTTTCACAAGGACCTGAGGAGCAGCCTTGGAAAACTGTTCTCGTGGATGCTGGAGGTCGGACCGTGCGCGGAGCTCCTCCAGCCTGGAGGCGGAACACACGCCTCCCATTGCGCTGTTAGTCAGCAGCCGAGTAAAGGCGAATGGGGCTGTTCCCATTTGACTGGGAATATAGTTTATTGCTTGGTGAGCGGGACTCTGTCAGACTTGCTGTGTGCGCTGTGGTGACTGCGCCGTGTGTTTCCTGTGCATCTCCAGGCACGTACAAAGTAACTGTACTTTGCACCTTGGTTACCTGCCTTGCAGGGGTCTGAGAGCAATCATTAATAAGTGATTGCAAAGTGCTTTGAGGTCTCTGGACAGAAGGAGCTATAGAAATGCAAACTATTATTATTTGCTAGGTCAGGGGAAGAAAGCAATTACTTGTAGACCAGTAATTTTCTATTTTATCCTTGCAAAGGAATGTGGATAGAGGACAGCAGCAATTACACTGATGGGATGGAAAAAGGCTTTCCAACTTCTCTTGGACTATCTGTTATTTTTATTTTGTATTCTCTATGAATTTCCTTTGAGGTGGCAAGTTTACTTTTAACCTGGTGTAACCTGTGTCTGAGAAAATACCTAAAATGCCTGTGTCCAAGGCTGGAAAGACAGAGCATGGAAAGATCTTCATGCACATATCCTGCTCCTGTATTCTTCCCTAGCACCATGGCGATACAGGATACACGGACTAGATGGGCTATTGCTCCTCTGTGCAGTCTCCTCTCCATGCACACCCACGCTTGCCTGCATTGTGTCTCTTGACACAATGAACAGGATTCAGCATCTGATCTGGGCTGCCTTCAGATGAAACAACCGTAACTCTTTGGTGGGATATCCTCCATGCAAACCTAACTATTTTCCGGTACTGGAAGTTTGAGGAGGGGCAGAACATTTTGTCCTGTCTTAAGATTATTCAGCAGTAGCTGCTGGTCTCTGTGTGTTCAGATGTGTTAATAAACTGTTCACATGTGGGTGGAATTGCAAGCCATCATCTATTGGAAAAAGTGATAAACATCTATGGTTGGCTGGAATTCAAGAATGACAGGTTGCTTAAAAAAGCCTGAGTTTTTTATCACTTTCTTCCATCCAGATGTGAGGCTAAGCTGTGATTTTTTTTTTCTGAAAAATTTCATAGGGAAATGAGACTCCTTGAATAGAGCAGCTGCTGGCCCAGTGGGCCAGGTTCTCACCTGGGATGTGGAAGGCTCCCATCCAAGTCTGAGTCAGAAAGCAGATCTCAACCTAAGCATGCCATGTTCCAAATAACAGACTCAATCGCAAGGGTGTTTGGCTGGATAGGGGTCAGTGTCTCCCTGAGACTATAATCCGTCCTGTGGTTTGGTCCCAACAGAGAATATCTGACTCAACATCCTTCACAACTTTTTTTTTGTTCTGACAAACTAGTATTTCCTCAGTGAAAGTTGTAATAAAAAAATTCAGACCAGCTGTGATAGCTACTGCCAACCACTAATTGCCTTGCTAGTTTTGATGATAGGGACACAGCTGCTAACAGGAAAAAAAAAAAAATCCAGCAAGGGAAATGAGGCTTGACTGTTGGTTTGCGTTTAGCTGGAGTCTGGAAGAGTCATTCTGGATTTGGTCCAGTTCTTATATGTTGGTGGACAGTGGGATTCAGGGCACTAGAGATATCTGTTAGGATTTACCAAGTATTTGGTGTGTCTTTTTTCCTCCTCAGACATCCTTGTGGATCTGGGCCATTGCTTCCAGCAGTTGCAGGGGGCACGAAACCAGATAGCAAAGAAGGTTACAATAATAATAACAACAAAACCCTTTCCGTTTCATGATCTAATAAAACATACAAGGCTCAAGGGATCTCCTTGGTCAAAGTTCAGTTCCTCACACTTACAGTCAACTCTGGGACAGAGGTGTAGTTCAGAGGGCTCCACAGAACATCTGGTTCATTCTTCATCAGTCACAAAATACCCAGTAACAAACTGAAGAGCTGCAGTAAAGACGTGAAAAGTCACGATCATAAAGCACTGCATAAAAAAAAGGGGGGGGGTGGAAGGGGAAATCAATGCTATTGCCAGTGTCCAGGGTCTTTCTATTGATGGTATGTGCTTTAAATAAAGTCCCCAGATTATCACAAGAACTGGAGCATGGCCTGAGATGGAGAGATGTCACTAGCACATTAACATAGTACTGGAATACCATACCTCTTGTCTGTCCAAGCAGCTATATTGAAACCCTGCAAACTTGAAGAAAACAACAGAAACAGTGGAAAGGAAATTAATTCTCTGCCTCAGAGCACGACAGATGGGTCACCTCTGTTGTAGGTCATTTCTCATATTCGTGGCCAGCATGAAGCAGACTTAGAAATGTCAGAGTGAGGTAATGGCAAAACTGTTGCATGCAACCACAAATTTTTTTTTGTCACAAACGTTAGAGGTTTTCATTCTGTCTGTCAACTGAGATTGGAGAGCCATTGTAACAGGTTTTCTTGCAGGGTATAACAAGAGCTACTGACTGTTCTTAGGAAGTTGAATATAAATAGCTCAGAGAGTGGTAGGCACAGCAGAAGCAATAGCCTTCGGTTACTGGTGGATAGACGAGGAACACAGAGGTGGCAAAGGGTTGCTACTTGAAAGATTTAACTGTAGATACATTCAAAGCATGGTGCTCTGGGATTTATTCAAGGTCATGCAAGGAGTTTTTAGCAGAGCCAGGGCCTGCATCCAGGTCTGCTGCCTCTCGGTGTGATGCCTTAAGAATAAAGGCTATCTTTCATCTAAATTAAACCCCCACACTTTTATAGAAGCTTCAGGGCCTCTGTCTAATCTATTCACACAGCATTCCTCACCATGGCATCTAGGTGCCACTCTCCTCATCTCCTAACCTTGCCAGAGTCTATCATGAATATTCTGATCATCTAGATGGGTTTCCAAATGAAAGGAACACGCTTTTCCGCTTTCTGCCTCAACTTTCACTTTGCCCAGCCAGGCTGTATATCTGGTAAACAACCCTATCTGTTACAGCCTCAGAAAGAAAAAAAAAAAAAAGACAAAACACCAAGAGGATGTCCAATTAGCAAGTATTGCACTTAGCCATATTTTGGAGCGTCTCTTCCCCCCTCCCCATTAGAACTTATGCACTATAACAACATGGCCTGTCACTGTGCAGCCTGCCAGCTGCATAAAATCAAGGCATCAGGCTTTATTAATTGAATGCATAATGAGTTGACTGGCAGGTTTAATTAACAAAACTCATCCTGTGTATGCACCTGGAGGTGAAAATAAGTTTAATCAAGAGGAGTTGGCAAGTGCCAACAGCTCTGTCATGTTTGGTTCCCCCCCGCCTTATTTTGGTTTGTTTCAACCAGGCTTTGTATTTGCAAAAATGGCTCTGGGTGCTGATTAATTATCTTTGCCCAAGGTTGATGAGTTGTTGCAGCCTGCCTTGTAATGAGAACTACCGCTTCTGGAAAAGCTGCACAGAAAGCTTTAATAATCAGTACTTATGGCAAACACTCAAAGAGCCTGAACATGGTCCTATTGCGGTAACCTTTGAGGACCTCATTCACATCAGGAAAACATGTTCTTAAAATGCGTTGGCTGACATATTATCGCTAAGAGAAAGCAGATTCCTACTGAAGACGGTGGTGTGCACCTTCCTCACAAGTGACAAGACTGAGGCATAAACCATGAGACATCTAGCTACTTAGGTTGAATTACTTCTGTTTTGCAAAAGCAACTATAGCATCTTCGGTGAGACCTCTGTGTTGGTTAACAGTCATAGCTAGAAGGTAAGAGAATGCCTCCTCCTGAAGACAAGGCTGGAGGGTATATTCTCATGTGTAAGGTCTACCTGTGCTATCATTCCCTCTGTCTACAAGATAGGACGCTCACGCTATTTCAGACATCCATTTTGGCCCTTCCGAATCCAGGCTAAAAAGTGCAAATTGGGAGGGTGGAGATAGAGATGCACCCCAGAGGTGACTATGGGCAAATGCATCTCCCCTGGACAGCTGAGGCCTTGGGGTGTGCCTGCGACAGAGCTGCTGGGGTGCCCCGCTCCTCGCCCGGCACGTGGGTGATATCTACCAAGCCAAGTTCTAGCAAAGGTTGGGGGCGTTCTACCGGGAGGTTAATGCATTCAAGCTGTCAAAATATTCTTCCTGCTATTCACCCAGTTAACATGCCCTCTCTTTCTTTTGCCTGAAAAGCCATTTGCTATGGTATTCTAATACGTGGTCTGTGTTCAAGATGTTAGTGACAGCTGTTGTATGACTACAGGAAGGAAATTATGACTCCCTAATGATAACATGTCACGGCATGTCTCTTTGCTTTTCTTTTCCTTTAGATGTACATTTCTTCTGCCAATGTCTCCGTCATTGCACACATGCAGTTAATTGTGTATCAATGACATGTATACCATGTGTTGAGAACAGGGCTTTAAAAAAGAATCTTCTGAATGCTTTTACCTTGTCTTTAAATAATGTGGAGCTGGCAGTGAAGATGCCCCATGTGGTAACCTGATCTTTTGTACTTTGGGATGCTTCATATCCGAACATCAATATTGCCATCCGACTTTCCTTAGGGGTGATAGAGCTACAATATGCTCAGTTAAGGATCAAGCATTCAGGGTAATGAATGTGTGCGCTCAGGTAGACTGTCAGTTTAATCTCTTACGTGACTTTTATGGCTTTACCCTGATAAATTCTGGAAGGGCTGATAGCTGTTAGAGTATGAGCCTGTTAAACACATGGAGGTGGCTGTCCGGATGGGCCACGACAAGCCCTTCTCTGCTGTGTTTCAGCTGTGATCTAACACCTCCAGCCTTTGCAGGGAATCTTGTCACAAAACTGTAATTAGAAGTGACCAAAAAAAGTCTTTTGCATCTGCTTTAAGGAACTTACTGGAGTGATAAATATGCTTAACCTAGTTTTTAATTCCCTCAATATGGGAAAGTTTCTGTGCCCAGGCAGAAGGCCCAGAAGGGTTATGCATCATTTACAACCCAGTGTTCAAAATGAGGGGCAGGCTGGGGGCAGGTGGGAGTGAAAACGTAGGTTTATAATTCTCAGCTCAGCAGGAGCCACTGCTCTGCACAGGGGCAAAAACCAACTGATTAACAGCTTCTGGCAAGGGCAACGGTTCTTGGTTCCCTCTTGTTTCCTGCGGGCACGGCACAGAAAGTGTTCTTTCGCTATGGCAGGTTACCACTATCAGCCGAGCATGCCCTCTCTGCAGCTTCCAAGCCATATCTGCAGGACCGTGTCATGTTTTGGTGGCACCCAGGGCAGCCCAACAGGTATAAATTTGCTCTGTGAGACACAGTGGCCCCTGCTGATTTCCCGCTGCATCTAGGAGGCAACTGTTTGCTTTTGAATGGTGTGTTGCTGCTTGTCAGTATAAAAGTCTCCTAATGCCAGGCTGTTTTAAAGAGGGTCCTAAAAAGTTTGAAACAAGGCGGGAACAGCAACAACAAAAGGTGTCTGGTGATATCTGGAGATAGTACGCTCTGTGGATAGTCAAACTTTGGTTCCTGGGAACATGTGTGTGGCTCCTGTGAGCGTGGGAGTCGGGCAGTACAGGGCTGGGTGCTGCTGAGCATCCCAGAGGGTATCTGAGAGTGTGGCTGAGGCCAGCATCGTCTGCTTGTGCGTGGCTCAGTTGTGTAGCCAGGCTTACCATAGTCCTGAATGGAGAAATTCCTTGGGGGATCTGCTGTCATCTTCCTCCTGCAAGGTGATCCCAGAGCCCTCTTCATCTTGGGCTCTTAGAGAGTGGAGGCATGTGTTTTGGGACTGTTGTATGGGGTTATTAGTCTGCTGCCAAGAGGCTCTCCTCACTCCCAACATGCTCTGTGGTGGTGCCGGCAAGAAAACAGAGCTCCTGAGGAACAAAGGTTGCTTGCAAAATTAAGGCAGGTAATGCCGTGAATGCAGGCCAGGCATTTTTTGAGTAGGGCTTAGGTTTTGAAAGTTTTTACCATGGTGACCTTTTAAAAGCACTTTGATTTGCTGTGGGGTTCCTTGCTTCTGTGATCTCTGAGCCATATGGCAGGTCAGCATGATTTCTCAGGTGGAAACTCATGGACAGTCTACATTTGTCTCGTAGAAGGGATTTTCATATTGCTTGTGGTAAAAGAGCATAAGCTTGCAGGAAGAGAAAACACACTGTGGAAGTTGTTTCAAGACCTGGTAGCTGTGACAACCATAAGAACCCGAACAAGCTGCCTTCCCACTCTGTTGCTCAGAAGAGCAGCGTCTATGGGAATGACCGTACATCCTGGCTTCCCTGAGACACCCTTCTGACACAGGCAAGATGCCATTTCAGTTTCAATTCAGGCAGCCATGAGAAAAAAACAGAAATGGCTTTAACATTGCCACTGAACTATGGGTGGAGTTCATCTGTTTGTAGATGACTTCACAAGGGCCCTGAACAGTGCAAGCCGGATTTTGTAGAAATACATGTCTCTGTCCCTTGGTCAGGGACGAGCCTTGTCTCCTAAAGGTAGGTTTTCTTTTGGGAGTGATGCCAAGAGTTGAGGAAAGGCAAGCTTTTCTTCATCTTCTTTGAGGTGACAGATGCATGGAAGATGACACAAGATGACATGTGCATAGAGGGAGTTTTTCAGCCCTTTTGCCCAGGTAGAGTAAATAATCAGCTGGCCGGGGGAGAAGGGAAGAGCTCGCTGCTCTGGGTCGTGTCTGAGGAGCGGCAGCCACAGGAGGTCAGTGTTGCACTGTGGATATGGCTGCAAAAAGGCAGCATGGCCTTGGAGGAAAACTTGACCCAGAAGGGAGGGTTCATTCGTCTCGGGCACTTCTGGGTAGTTTGCCACCCTGGTTTAGTTCTGTGTTCAGCGAAACCAGGGTGCTAGTGAGGAGCTCCTTCCTGGAAGGAACAGGGATTTGCTGCAAGCGTGAAAGGAAAACTGCAGGATGTGTGGCGGTCTGGATTTCACGCCTTTGCGGAGGCAGGGGGCTGGGAACAGACGCTAGATGGCTCAGGTCTGAGTTGGTCCAGGGAGCTGCAGACTCTCACCTCCAAATCATTGCCTTGGTTTTGGCCCAAGTGTTTCCTTGCAGCCGCAGACAGCTGTTTGGTGGAGGTGAAGCGGTTTGGCAGACGTGGGCCAGCTGGAGCGGAGGGTGTCCAACATCCCAGCGTACGCGGCTGCTGCGCAGGTGGCCTGCTTGTTGGCAGCTTCGCTCCAGTTATCAAGGCTGAAAAGCCCTCTATGCCTGATCTCAATTCCTCTGCCTGCAATTTATCCTTCCAGGGTGGTCTGGGGGCAGGTTGGTGCAGGAGGCACGGGGGATGCTTGCGTGGCTACTGTCAGGGTCGTCTCTGGTTGCTGAAAGAATATTTTCATTCCAGGAGCATCCAGCCACTGCGTTCCCCCAGGGCTCAGAGCTCTGAAACATGTTTTAAGGCCTGTTCCTAGGGAGCTCTGGCAGCTATTTGATGTGGTTGCAGTGCTTTTAGAGAATGGCTGGGACAATGACAGAAGTGAAACTCAAATATTCTCCAGTAGGCTCTGTGGTTCCTTCATTAAAAACAGACAGATAAACAAACAAATTACAGCCCATTATGAGCATGTCCTTCAGTTCCTCTTCAAGCAGCTTTTTGCTGTTTTAAAAAGCCTTAAATAAGGACACAGCCTCCTGAGTCTTGGCCATAAACTGTTGGATTTAAGCTTTCCTTGTGCCTCTAGGTCCGTTGCCTTTGCGGTCTTCTAACTGTCTGATGTGAGCTTTTCATTCGTTTGGCTTTTCCTGGTGAGAGGCTTCAGAACAAGATTCCTTGTGTGCAGTCTTTGATGTTACACCACAAAGAATCTCCCCTTTTTCCTAATGCTCTGCTGAACCCCCATTAAAAAAAAAAAAGTTTTATGTAACTAGGTTGAGAGGAAGTGGGGTGACCCATGCAAATAGTTTTTGTGCCTCTTACAAAGGCTCAGATGCTATGGTGATGGCTTCAGCAAAAAGATCTGAACTCATTTAGACAGGGCTGAGCTTGAGACGTCTTTGCATTGCAGTGGCTGAAAGGCAGAAGAGACACAGCTAGGGATAGAAAGGTGTCCCTGCCAAGCCTGGCTAATACAGTCCATCCTTTCAAGAACAGTGTGCAGACCTGACCAGTTTGCTGTCTCTTTTCCGTGTACTCGTGGGTATACTCCAGTAACGCTGATTTTAAGAATGCAAAGGACCTGCAGCCCCCCATTTTGAAAATACAAGTTGAAATACACTGCGGAAATTCAGCCAGATTTTTTTCTCCCTTCAAAAGTAGATGAATAGCTGTTTTGCTTCATTTGACACTTAGTGGTTTCTGCTTTACTGCTTTGTTGATGCCAGCCTCCTGATATTAAGACTCTGCCTTGTTCTCCATGTCTCATGTCTTCTAATGCCTTTGCATTGGGGCATCTCAGATTCTTCCCATGCAAAGCCCTCTTAAAGCTGAGGGCGAGGGAAAACGACTATCTTCATCATAGATTAAAATGAAGCTCTTTATTTTTATAGCCCCTGTCTTTGCCTTTGCAATCTGGATTGCTGGCTCAAGCCTGGAGCTTTGGGAGTATTTTGTCTGGGCCCCTGCTTGTAGTCTAAAAACAAAACAGGTGCTATCGGTGTAGCATGTGAATCTTCAGCTTCATGAAAAGGCTTTGTTATGAATGTGTTTTTGGAGAGGAGAAACCTATGCACTGACCTTTTTCAGTATCATCTGATGCATACACCATGATTAGAAAGAGTAGGGGAAGTTAAAAATAACCTGTGGAGGAGGCATTATAATGAGCAATTATCATTCCTTTCCATTGACTTTTGCAGCAAGACTCTCCATGTGTTTAGTCTTCTCGAAAGAACATGCCAGATGTTAGAGTGAGTGACTTGTTAAGTCCCTGAATACTATTCTCACTGGTGTACTGAACCATTGTCGGGGTTTTTTATAACTATTAAAATAATTGGGCCCTGAACATTCTGACCTGATAACGTGAAAGAATCTTGGCTGGCTTTCCGAGGGGTCACGTTTGTGAATAGAAAACTCGGGGAGTGTTTGCCAGAACAAAGAAATGTTTCTGCATGCAAAGATCTTCAATAACTTAATCTGAGGTGGAATCATCTGGCTTCAGAAATCGTGCCTCCTGGCAAAATCCGACTTTTGCATTTCAACATCCTGAACTTTAGTCTTCAAGGAAGCTTTTGTGCTTGTGGGGCTCTGCTATTCTCCCAAAAGAGAGTTCTTTAGAAATGATTGACAACACGGCCAATTCTACCTTTGCAAAATTTTAATATGAGGGAAGCAGACGCCTCTTTACAAAGTGACTGAAGTCCTTTATCGTCCCTGCTCGTGCGTAGGAATCTTAATTGGATTAAAATACGAATCTGTATATTGTGATTTTGCATGCTATGGATCCCACCCTCTTGTTTTTAGCCACATTGGCCAAACTCAATGAAGTGCACGGCCAATGTTTTAGCTTTGCCTTTGGTGTCCCTCGGTTGGAGCTCATTAAGCATTCGGGGAATAATAATTCTGGGACTTGAACTTTGATCTGAGGAATCTGGGAAAGAAAGGGCCGGAAATTGCAGCAGCCTGATTAGCTACCCCAAGTTGATCAACTTTTCTGCCAGATGCAGGCAGAGCTCCCAGAGGCTGAAAGACAATAGCGCGAGTGAGGGAGAGCTGCCTTTGCTGTGTTGTGTCTGCGCTCCTATCACATCCCATTACTGTCTCTAATGCAGATGGCAGTTTGAACCACTTTGCACACACCCACAGCCAACCAGAATCTTTGTCCAAAACATCTACTTGGCAGAAAATAATATATTTTTTTAACCCTAAGTATTTGCCTGTGAATTTTCACACATTTGGAAGTCGTGTGTTTTCATCTAGGACTGGAAACATCAAAATATCTTGCAAGAAGCTCAGCCAAAGCTCTGAGGGGAAGGGTGTCTTGAGTCTGACTCTGACCTTATGGGAATTTCGGAGGGACAATATGAATTACACTGTGGTGATACCAGGATAGACCGTGTGTGCCGGAGTTTCACATGATAAGCAGTACTTTACTCCTCAGGGGGAAACTGAGATTGGGGTATAAAACCTAAAATGCTTATATGCAGAGCATGGCAGAGTTTGTCATATACTTTCATTTTCCCAAAAATATCACGAGAATTTCAACTCAAATTCAAATACATGTTGTGACAATCTGAATTCAACGACAAACCAGCTTTAGCACTCAGCTCTGTCTGACTGGAAATTTTCTGATATTGGCAATTGAAAAATCCCAGCTGTAACTGAGTGAAAAGTGAAATAAACTTGTTTCTCACAAAGCAGAATTTGAGACTCGGATACCTTCCTTCTCGTAAAGTAGATGGAAGGTGTACCTGCCACCATCAGAATACCTTGAAAATGCTGAAATATTGAACCTTTCATCTTTGGAAAGCTTTCCTTACCGTTGTCACTTTTTCTTAAAACTTTGCACACTTTTGATTTCTGTCAAGAGACGCATCAAATGTCTACCTCAATATCTAAGGGAAATAAATACCCACAAGCAAGCGCTGCCTGGTGCCATGTTTCTGAACGCTTGGCCAGCTGGCGAGGGAGGAATGGGATGTGGAGCTTTTCCAGGAGAGCTTCTGAGGAAGAAATTTTTTTTAGTTCCTGCTAGAAATCAAACACTAAATATTGTAGTTGAAACCCCAAATGATTTAGGTTCCAGAAATAAGACATCATGGTGTCTTATGAACTGTAATTGCAATGCTTCTTGGTCCCTCTTTATATGGGAGACTCTTTTCTCCCTCTCCCACGATGCTCCCCAGCCTCGGAGTGACGCAGTGGTCTGTCAAATCGAAATACTCTCAGGATGTTTTTCAGGAGGAAAATCACTGTCGTTGCAAATAATGTTGTTTGAAAGAAAGTTTCCTTTTCACGTGAAAAATGTAATACAATTTTGGCAAACTCCCATCTGCCTTCCATTCCAGATACTCCATGTTACGGTTGTGGGTAGTGTCAGAAACTGTCTTTAATAGGAATTCGGAAATTCTATGTCAAGTGACTGGGTCTCAGTTTTAACAAGGGAGAGGTGTCTCCTTGTCAGAGCCAAATGCTCTGTCAGATTTCAAGTTTTCTATCCCTATGTAAAGGTGAGTATTAGTTTGAGGCAGGAGGCTCAGTGGCTGAGGAAGCTGACGCTATTCCAACATGTTGTTCATATCCTGAAGTCTTTTAATTTCCCCTGGCTGCTGTTGCAATAGCACCATTTCACTGAATAAATTAATCAGAACATAAGATTTGTTGAATATGAAGACTCAAAAAACACATTACCCTTGTGACTTTGATAAAGCTGCTATAGTTGGTCGTTACTCATTATTTTTCCCTCTATGGGTGAAACGGTTAAAAGAACCTACGCTATTGTTGCTAGAAAAAGTGGCTTCCTGTGATATAAAGTAATTTTTTTAAATAGGAAACATATGGCTGGTCCCTAACAACAAAGTAATATTCAGGTGCTGATGGCATATGCCTCCAGTTGTATTACAGGAAGCTATCTTGGAAATCTGGTGGCAGAGGCTTATACACTAATTTTCAGGAAGTGGGGTGGGGGGGGAAGGAATCTGAAACCGATATCAGAAATACATTTACATTTTTAATTTGTCTGGAAGTTCTTTGCTATTCCTGCTTTAAAAGTCTCTGATATTCATTCCCTGTTAGCTATAATAAACAAATAGTGTGTGGTCTGCATTGCTCTATTTAATACTCATCTGAGGAAAAAGCCCAGTCATTTCATAATGAGAGCCCCTCTCAGGACTCGGTGTCTGTCGTGATTCACCCGTCTGTACCTAAGCTGGCCACCTCCGCAGAGTGGAGGAAGTGGAAGTTGCTTTATAACCATAAGGTCAGAGGGGATGCGCTGTGGTCCGTCCCCTCTCTCCAGTCCAGGATCACAAGGCCCAGATTGTCCCGTGGCAGATGTTTTCCCGCACAGTTTTGTTGGAGGCTCTACTGAATCCCTTGGTGAGAAAATTCAGTGAGCCTTGTACTGGGAATGAGAAGCCGCTTGTTCTAAATAATCGTTATTCTCTTCCTTTTTTGTGCCAGCTTTCTAGGTATTTGTAATCGTGGTCCCCACCCGTCCCACCACCAACCCCCAGCCCCCTTTTTTAGAAACAGTAAGTCATCCGTCTTTCAATCCAGCAGTAAGTCGTTTAGTCTTTTCTCATGTGTCACGCCTTCAAGAGATCTCTTAATGCTCATATTGACCCTTTCCAGTAGATCCTGGGATTCTGCCCTAGAGGTGATTAGTTGTGGGCATTAAAACCTACAGTTGGGGTGTTGCTGCCGCATTAGCTCTTGTTTTGCATTTGCCTGCCTCTTTCATAGCTTGCTGAAAGCTCAGAGGGCCGTTGGCTGTTACCATGCTTGTGCTGAACGACATTGCTGCTCTTGTGGTTCTTGCATTAATGGAGCCAGACTTCAGGGAAGGAACTTGGACTGAACCATAGTTGGGGATTTTATTTTTATCCTCCACTGCTGGCATTTTTGCCTACCTGCTTGTAATAATTAATAATATTTACCTTTGTTTCCTTAGCACTGAAACCTGAGCCAAACTACAATCTTTTTTCCCCTGGGCTTTGGCCGAAAACTTTAGATGTGCTGTTCCATCATAGCCCCAATATTTGTGTCCCTTCGCAGCTGGAGGCTCGGGTTAGGCTCACAGCCCGAAGTAACATGGGTCAGCAGAACCTGATATTGATGTAGAAATTTGCCAATGTGTACTTCTGAAGAGATGTGGCAAACAAATGAGGGATGTATGGACTTGGCCTTGCTGGCGGCGTAACTCTCCTTGAGCTCAGTGGGAACTGCATGTGCTGGGTGTGGGGCAGTGTCAAACCACTAAGCTTCATTGTGGTTTTATCTTCATTCACAGAATCTTGCACTTGCAATTGTTCAGTCTACTGCAAAAACCACTTTCCACCATCCCCTGTTCTTGCTTTCATTATTGTTCGCTTATCCAATTAGTGCACTCACACCTGCAGTTGTCTTCATCTACAAATGCGCTATTGCTTTAACCCTTCGGTGGGTCACAGCTGGAGAAATGTCAATATGTGAGAGAGAGATCTCTGGATTTGGAATCACTTTTGTGTAAAGAAGGGACATTTGAATTTGTTTCGTCCCTATATTTGAGGAGTTGACACCTAAGCAAAGTAGGGAGTTATTTCTGGCAATAAGCTCTTCTTAGGGGACAAATGGCACTATGAAATGTCTCAACTTTCAGCATTAGAGAATACATAGACAAGCAAGAGTTCCAAGGTTGTCTAGTGAAGAGTCTGAATCATGTAGGCATCTTCTTCAGAGGTGTAGCAAGTTGCAAAGAGACATAACAGCTCAGCAGGATTGATTAAGTGTCTACAACTATGCGTCTAAGATAGTGCTATAATAAAAGTGACAGATGAGGAAGAATAGTGTGTCTGCTAGAAACTGAGCATGACTGAATGAAAAAAATGCACAGTGTAATTTATTGTCAATGAAGAACCATCAGCAGGAGAGAGTGAACCTAATTCATCCCGATTAATTAGGTATGGGACTTAAACCTTAGTCTTCCACAGCTCTAGCCAGAGTCACTTGGTATCTCAGAGGACTTTGGACTCTGACTACAAAATCTTAAAATGAATTTTAATTGATTGGTTCAAATGTCTGCCAGAACAATAACCAAGAAAAGCTTTTCGAGTATACCTTGTGTGGGAATGTCACCATTATCAGCAGTTTCCAGAGGCTTCGCCTGGGCATTTTTCTGCATGTCCAGAGCTATTTTAGCACTGCAGTTTTAAATAGCTTGTGCTGTTTAAAATAGCCATGCTTTTCCCTGTGGGAAGCAGGCGGCAGGTCTGCGTGGCCTGCCATCCCTGCTGCTGCAGGCAGCGAGCATTTGCCGTGGGGCTCTCGTTGGCACTCGCAGCGGAGGAGATGGCCGGCGCGGGGTGGCAACAGCTTTCTCCAGCGTGAGGCTGGGCAGAGCTTTGTGTCACCCGCTGATTTGGCTGCGGTCCACCCAGACTCTCAGCAGCCCCCCCCAAAAACCTGCAGGTCGTTTAGCAACCGTCCTCCCCTCCCCAACCCAATAAACAGAGTGTCCTGCTGCTAACAAAGAAAACTGTAGTCATTCCCCAGGTAATTTTCCCTTCTCCTCAGCCTTAGGAAGCACTAAATCTGTGCGGGTATGGCGGGATGGGGAGGGGGCAAACAGCAGCACCTTTTGCATGCGTGGCCAGAAAGCCCATTCTCAGGCATAAGGCACAAAAGAAGATGTTTTTATGAGGCTGGGTGAGGCTGCTGCACACTGAAAGGGTCTCACCATGCCGCCACACACTGATAAAAGGATAATTTTATGTGATGTAATTCCCAACATGGTCTGCACTCCACTGAAGCTTCAGGCAAAATCAGTGTGGTCAGCTTGAGGTTGGAGTGGCTGGGGGAGAGCACAGAGGAGGAGGGCATCCCAGAACAGGAATGCTTTTGCAAATAAAGGAACCAAAAAAAAAAAAAAAAAATTCTACTAAAGCTCTTCCTCCCCTGACAGTTTGTCGGCAGTGCCTGGGTTATGTGTGCAATCTCCGCATGAGCCAGTCGCTTGTCCTACAAAAATGATTTGTTAGACAAGTATAGCCCGAGTTGAGAGCAAAGGGTGGTGGAAGGAGTCGGGGTGGAGGGGGAACCTTGGAATGGATTCAGGAATGACTGATGGGCTTGACTGAAAATTTTATCTGACTACTACCTTATGGAGGGGGGCTGAGAAGTGGAAGGGGGAGAAGTGAGAAAAGGCAAATGGAGGAATGCTGGGCCGTCTGCTCTAGCATCATGATATTTTATTTTTCACTGCTAAATGCAAAATTGATTTTTTTAGATGCATAAAAAGAAAAAAAAAAAAAAGCCTCTACCTCTCTCTTATAATTCCTAGACAAAGGAAGCTGAAGCAGACACCCCAGACAATGGATAGTCCTTTCTCCCTTAAGCATTTGCCTTTCTCAGCAGTTAAGGGTAAAAAAAAATAAAAAAGGGGGTGGGGGGGAAGAACCAGAAAAACCTCATTGAAGGACTGGAATAAAAAGATGACCCTGGAAAATATGGCAGCCTTTTTATTTGATTGAGGAATCAAGTTCATAGATTGTGTCACCAGAGGTTCTGTGATTTGGTCTTTTATTTGTTTCCTGGCAGTAAGAACATTCCTTTTTAGTCTGATATCATCCTCTCATCTGCTCCCTCCCTCTTTCTATCCTTCTCTTCCTCTTCTCGCATCCTTTTTCCTTCCTCCCTTTTTTCTCTCTCACCTCCTCGCCCTTTTTTCTCTTTGCTTGCCAGTTCAGGCATTCTCACATACATTACCCCTTCCTTTCATCTCCGGAATGACCTGAAATGACCTTTTGCCTGGCACTAGACGTGACTTAACTGATAATAGCAGATACTTGGGGGCCTCAAGTGGTGGCTTGTCTGAGCACGTAGAGGGAGGGGAAAAAAATCCCTTTTTTTTTTTTGTTTTGGTTTTTCATACGGAAAGCATGGGTTTCTCTTTGTAGCAGCATTTCCTGCAAGGTAGCAATTAATGACACTTTGTGCTGCCTATTGCCCGTTAGAGAAAATCCTTCAAAAGCTTCCCTTACAGTGTCTGTCCCAAAGCTGTTATACGCGCGAGGGGGAGGCAGCACGGGAGGGGAAGAGAAATCTGTCTGCAAGTGGTTAAAAACTCCACACCATAATTTTTATGCCACTGGCTACTAGTGCTCTGCATTGCGTCTTCTCTGTCTTTGTGCTCCCGTTTCAGCCGAATACTTGTTGGAACAGCACAAATGTCCTTCTGTCTTAAATAATCGACACTTTTAGGTGACTAATCTGGGCAAAAGGTTATTATTTTGCTTCTTAATGTCCCTCAAAGCCATCATGGTAAAGATAAGGTTGTAGTCAGACCCGCTGGGTCTCCGATTTTATTTTTTAATTTTAACTGTTTGGATACTCGGTGAGGCTGGGTGAGTTACCACAGCAACGACTCTGAGTCTTGAACATGAAAGGGCTCTTATTGTGCCATGTGGTGCCTCAGAGATACAGAGAAAGGAGGAGGCGGGGAGGAGAATTCCTCTTTAAAGAAACAATAGCGAGACATTATGTGAACTTTTGGGGCTTTATAATAAAGTTTGAAGGAAAAAAAAGGGGCTACAACAGTCTGTGGTGAAAAAATGTGCTGACTTACAGAACTTTGGAAAAAAGAGGTGTATATGTTTATAGAAATACTAATTAATTAACTGTTAAATAAAAGCTTAATATATATACATGCATTTAGTTCTTTTCTCTGACAGATCATTTAGCTAGTCAGGCTGTCGGACTGCCCAAGCAGATCAGAGCTCAGGGTCAGAACCCAAGATATGGTTTTTATTTAATTTTATTTTTTGAACTTTGTTCTGCCCTTTCTTTCAAGAGAAAGGAAAAGGGGTGGGTGTTAAAATGTCAGGAAAGGTACTGTAGTGCAGTCTGTTTTCCATTGTCCAAAATAATGGGGTGACTGAAACTCCAGACAATGGGAAAACACGGATAATAGGGTTACTAAAGGATGCAGAGCAGAAGTACGTGAAAGGCTTCTTGCGGCAGCAACTTAGGTGCAGGGGAGCTTCTTAGTTCAGATTTTCCACTACCTTGACCAGATCCAGTCTGGGATTGAACGCGGTGCCACTGGAGTGTCCCTGTGGTGGGCTCCCTGTGTTCCAGAAGGGTTTATTTCCACCAGACCAGGGCTGGCCCCATACCTCTGCTGAGCCCTGTGTTGGCTTTGCCGTCCAGACCTGTGCCGGTTTGGGGCCAGCTCAAGGTGCCTCTGTTCCGTGGCACACTCGGATGACCACTCTGTATAAAACTGGGAGTGACAGTGTGCAATGGTATCTCTAAATATTTAGGTATTGATTAAAGTCCTTTGGCCAAGAAGCAGTTTCTCTTGCAAAGAGATCCTGTTCCGTTACATACAGCTGTACCTAGAAATGGCTGTTGCACTGAAGAGCTCACCATCGCCACACCTTTTCTCATTAACCTTTCCCAGATGTGCTGCATACAGAAAACAGAATCATTTAATGATTTGTAGTGTTCCATTGAAGGGTCCTTGTAGCGTTAGCCCCAGTAAGCAGTGTGGCAACGCTTTGCTTGGGTTAATATACTCGGTTTTCTCTTCCCCAGCTGATTTGAGTGTGCACTGCAGAGCTCAGGAGCACTGGCACCTTGTCACCTACTGTTACTAAGAGAGAATGTTTCCTTTTCAAAGACCTGTTTGCAAGTCAATTCAGCTTTTTCTCCCAAGTACTCACTTCGGTTCCAGGTTTGGTCAGTGTCTGGGGTGAGGGTAGCGTGGTAGGACTCTGTAATGGGGGAGCAGGGATGGACCTGCTCACGATGACATCTCAGCGGCTTCCTCCTCTGTTTCACCTTACAAGGCTTGTTTTGCTTAGTGTGCGTTGGCAGTGACATGTTAACCATTGGTACTGGACAAACCTCAAAGCTCCACGTGAAACTTGTCCATATGTCCCACGCTTTGATATCGTTTATCCGGAGTGATCATGCAGCCTGCCCTGAAGTTCATGTGGTTTCCTCGCTTCAGTCATTACAACTGAACAAAGTTCTTGGAGTTCCCCTGAAATTTCAGAGAAATATCACCTTTTGACAAAGGAAAAAAGGAGTCAGGGGCTTCACTGAAAGTTAGCGTGAGCCTAGCAATTTTGTACCAACCATGTGTCACTTGTACAATGCTTCCCATTCCTCTCTGCCTTGTGATATGCAAATCTTAGTGTATTAATTTGTCAGTAATGTTATCTTCAGACATAAAGGTATAAAAATGCGGCTGAATTAATGTTGTGGGAGTAACCATCTCTTTGTGAAGTCTTTAACTCTAGAGTGCTTAATCTTATAATGATCTTGTTACACATTTGTATGTGTATTGTGTATACATACAGCGTTTGCTGTCCTGGAACATTTTTGTAACAAGATTGGGTTTTTTCCCCAGTACTGTGGTGCATGTAGTTTAGAAACTTTACATTTGAATAATATTGTATAACTACTTAGGATTACTTTCCCTCTCCGGTATAAGTTCAAACTCTATTCTTAATTAATTACCTGGGTTTCCAGCTCTTTTTTTTTTTTTAGAGAACCGTCGCTAAATTGAGTGAAGTGGATTAAATTTCTGTTGCAGGTGAAGGACAAGGCAAATCATGGTTTATTGCCTGAAATGCATGACTGCCTGAAGTGATGATGATTGTATATTCCTAAGGATGTTAAAGTGTCAGCTGTCTGAATGTCTCCGGTCATGGTATCATAAAAGATTTCTGGTTTCTTTCACCTGGAAGTTAGGCTGAGTTTTCTCAGGATACTATTGGCACTAAACCTTCCCCTCATTCTCGGAATATGTGTGAATGTGAGATTAAGAAAAAAAGTTGGGCTGAATCTCAAATCTCTCTACCAATAGGAAAAAAAGATGCTGTGGAAAAGTGAAGTGTATTTGCCTTTGACGGCTGCTCAGGTTAAGGCATAATGGCATGTTATGGGTTAGCAGCCAGTGGAGTTATGCCTGTAACTCAAGTGGCAGTGGCCTCTGCTGAGTGTTTCAGGTTCAAAGGCTTTTAATGGTGCAAGAAGGAGCCACAGTACAAGAACACCTGTGCCTGCAGTCTGTGGCAGTGGCCCTGCACTGGAAAGGTCAGAGCCTGTGTTTCACTACTGCCCGTTGCAAAGATACGGTCCGGGCTGAGGCACAGCATTTGGCTGGCTGTTCCCTGTGCTAGTTACGCTTTGTTAAGGAGGTTGTCCTTGTCTTTGTCTTTCCTGCTCTTCTTCTTGTGGTTAGGTTGAAGGCCACATCTAGTCACCGAAGTCCCTGAGGCTAGTGTCTGCTATTGGCGCAGGCTCCTCTGAACACCTGAACCCAGCCACTTAAATAGAAAGTGGATATGAGGCCACGTGAATATGAGTCTTTGCTCCAAAAACTTCCAATCTGCTTTTAGTTCTGTATTTGCGGAGTATCTCTCACAGTAGGATAACAGGTGCTATGCAGCAGGAATAGTAGCAGGATATAGTATATGCCAGAAATGGTTATAAGCAACAAATTGACCTGCTAAACTTTTCACTACTTAATATAGAAATGATTGTGTATTTAATGATGTACCGGTCATATATTAACTCTTCATACATGAAGTTTTATAAATGGAGGTGTTTTCTAGCTGTAGAACATTAAGGGGAAGGAGCACAGCGGCCCTGCAAGCTGGCAAGAGCCCAATGCTCAGAAATGATCCTCCCTGCCTACCCAAGCCATCGCCTCTCTGTGGAGACCACAAAAAACCTGCTGCTCACTTCTTTTCTGATACGGACAGGAACTCCCTCAATACTTTGGGACTTGGAGGCCCATTTTATATCAGACAGCAAACAGTTGTTTCCTCTTCAATCAATTGCTTAACTTCTGCATGTTAACACCACCAACAATAAGTGATTTAGATAAGCTTGGGCAATTAGGAAATCTTTTTAGAAACTGTGGAGTACAACAAGCATGTGGAAATGGCTGTTAAAAGTACTTGTATTACTTAGTGATTTGAAAATAGAGAAACAAAAAAAGGAAATTATGTCCACGGTGAGTTGGGTGGTATTTGTGCATCTTGGGAGACAGTTAGGTGGAAACTGGAGTGTTACTTAAGAATTTTGACCCCTGAAACTTGTCTCCTTCCAACTGGCAAGTGAACAGTGCTAACCATATATCAGTGCTGGGTCTGTCCTGCTGAGTTGTCCAGCAGTACTCTGCTTTCTACAGAGAAAGGAAAGAGGAATCTTCAGGCCCCTCTGCCTCTTCCCTTCCTGCGTGTCCTGTCTTGGCTGTGCGTGCTGCCGCACGTGGTGATGCAGTGCGGAGTCTGTGGGCCTGACTGGTGCTGGAGGTTGGGACTCCTGATTTATGATCTCATCGTCTCCATTAATTTCAGTGCATAACCTTGGGCGCATAACTGCAAACTCTCATTTGTGAGTGGGAGTGGAAGCATTTGGGATGTCTTGAAGTGAAGGCTCCCAGCTGTCCATGTATTCCTCTACCCCAGCCCTCCGGTATGCATGAGCTCCCTGCTGAACCGCTTCAGTTAACAGCAAAGTGTTGAAAGGGGCTGGTGGTTGACATAGAAAGGCCACGCTGCAAGCAGTGACATTTCAACACCTGATGTTCCACCAGCTCAGGTGAGGGGCAGGCAGCCAGTAAGAGCATCCCCAGGAACCGGAGTGTTCGGTCTACATGTGCTTTAATTAACCAACTGGAGAAGGCAAGCGTTTAGGGAGCACTTTCTTAACTGAGGCTTATGGAGCAAGCTGAGATCTGCAAATTGCAGGTGCAACTTAGGGGCAAAGCTCGTGTGGTACCCGAGAGGTCTGCATCACTCTGCTGTGTAAGGTATGTAGGCACTGATCTTGTGAAACAGGCAGGGGCATTCAGATTGAAAGGGGCTCCTTTAGGAGGCAATTATTTTCCCCTGGAAGTTTCAAACAGAAGGAAAACAAGCTGCTAATAAAGAAGGAAGGCAGAGGTTTTTTTTTCCTGAAATTATTTTTCTTTTTTTAGAAGTTATTTGCAATGAGACCTTTTGGCTTGAGTTGGCTCGGTGCTCTGCCTGCCTGCGGAAGGTGGTGTGCTCTGCAGAAGAGATTTTAAAGGTCACTAATCCAGCGAGAGGAAATGTGACTCTTGAGCCGAGTGCTGTGACACTCCCCTGGTGAGGGGGAATGCAGGTGCCAGTCCCTATTCCAAGCAGTTTGTCTCGGTTTTGTCCTACGGCTGTTTAATGCAAAGTAAAATGAAGTACCGTTGAATTAAGCCTACTGCATTTTCAAATATATATATGCGATAGATATCTATCTTTAAAGGCGTTAGATTCACTCTTTATTGACAGCTGTGAATGTCTGTTGAAGTTCATAATAGAAACCTGCTTTAAACCACACAGGTGTGTAATACCGTGTACTTCGTAAGGTCTTTCTTTCACATGGCTGCTACTTCTGAGGTACCTTAAGTGTTTTGACGGGTCAGTAGACAGGTAAACAAAAACTGTACACTATAGCATTTCCTTGTGCCATGGAACAAGAACAGCAGAATACCATTTACTGCTCTTGCTTTGTTATATTAAAATTGCATCTTAAGTAGCTGGCCTTTTTCCTCTGATTTACGGGTTATATTTGTAGGCGAGTTTCATTAATGATTATAATTGAATTGCATAAATTTCTTGCATGCTGGTAGAAGAATAGGCCCCCTGCATAAGTATCTGAAGCATTCTGGAATGGTTTTTCCTCTCCTGCTCCTAGTATTATGACTTGTTTCTCTAAACATTGTTTGTATGTAATTATTTGTTTAAATGTCAAAAAAGCTACAAATCCTGCAAACACTTACCACTAGGTGTAGCACTCAATACCTCGAGTTTTAGTCCTGCTGACTTTTTTACAATTATGTATTTATGGCAGAAGTACATTTTAAAGTGGTTTCCAAGTAAACACAAGACAAAATTCTGCTTGCGTGAAAGCTTTACTGAGATGTGTATGTATTTATTGCATTTACCTCTGTAACAAATGAAAGGCTTTCACTTCCCTAGCAGTTACCAAGGTAGTTACTTCAAGGTCTGTAGTGATATGGAGATATGTGGATTCACCCAGACACGTTAAAAACTACTAAATCACTAAAGGGGCTGATCAAAAGAAAAAGTATTATGGGCAGTGATGTAGTGCACGGTTAAAGCGGTGTTGATAGCCACATAAATAGACAACAGCATTTGCAGGATGGGGTACTTTTAAATTCATGGGACATAAGACAAACATACCATGACACTCACTTTGACCCTGCAAACTACTTAAACAGACTAAGCTAAGACAAGTTACCAACAGCCAAAGAAAGGATGAGGGAGATATTAAGAGAGGAGAGTTCTTGGAATAAATCAGCTATCAGGCAGTGGTCTGAAAAGGGAGGGAATGTGCATTTGATGGGAAAAAACCCCCAGCAGATGTTTTTAGGTGAAAGTTAAAAAATCAATCGGTGCAAGCTAAAGCTGTTTGGGAATATCTGGATAAAGAAATTTGGATAGTAAAATGTCAATATATCCAAACTTTAGCTTTTCATAGTGTCAGTTTTAATGGCATTTTCCATGGGCTCTTTCAGATGGGATGATAAAGAATCATGCTTTCTCTTTCTCAATCTTGTCAAATAAGATGCTGTTACATTACACCAAGGTTCCTCAAATCAAGGTGGCCACACTTGAAATACTCCATCTAGGGCCATTTTGCTTATGGGGATGCCGTGTGGCTACTTTAGAGCTACAAGACTTAGGGAGCCCCTAAATCACAGATGCACCGTGGCGGAGGTCTGTTGACTTTCACGTTGTTCCATGCCTTTGCAAAGTGCTTGGGGAACCCTTAGTAAAGCAATGGCATCCCAGAGGCAAGCTGTTATAATCCTAGATATGGGAAAACTTCAGAAAAATCTCATAAAAAATCAAACATTGATACGGTTCTGTTACTGTAAATCTCAAAAATGAAGTGGGAAAATTAAACTGTCACCTTTCTCTCCCTCTCCGCCACAGACTGTTACGAGTTAAACACAATGTTACATAAAGAAATGCAATATAAAATCCAGAGGTAAAGCTTAGCAATTCTCTCGGTGCTGCAAAATTTGTTTTATAAATGACTTTCCACTCCTCTCACCCCACTCTGATCCCAGAGCATTGTGCATGCTGGCAATGAAGACTACTTTTGTTGCAGTGCCAAAGTTGAACTCACCAGCGACTTTAAGTGGAAAAAATGAAATGGATCCATTTGTTTCATGGGGATGATGCGTATCCTGTGAAAAGCACTTGGAGCTGAAATTTAAGGCAGACTGTACTGGCTTTTAGCTGAGGGAGATGATTAAGGAGATGAATATTATTGCCTTGATTTTTAATGCCTTGGCTCTGTTGTGTATATAGACAGTTGTCATTTTTCTCTGAGATGTTTATAGACAAAATAAGGGAACTTGCTTTTGCTGTTAGCTCCTGGAAAGCGCCTGGGAAGTGCGAAGTCTGGAGGTTTGCATGTGGGAACTGGTAGACTGAGGCTCTAATTCTGCTAGCCACATAGTAGGGTGTTTAATTTATGTCGGAAGAGCCCATCAGAGGAATGTAGCAGTTGCCTTTCACAGAAACCTTCCATCTTTCCTAAGGTTATATGGCCAAGGAGAGCAGACAAGCAGACACCTGGCCTCGTCTGGGTTTTGTAGGAGCTACAGTTAGATTTAGGGTCCAGCCTCATTCCTATACCACTGTGATGTCTGAAGAGTCCTGCCTTTTGACCTGTCCCTTGCAGTGCTCCTGGTGGTTATTACCTCCTCTTAGCTTTCTTACATTGATACTGATATTCACTGTACTATGCTCTGCTCAGCTGAGATATATTTACCAGACTGATGGCGTTGCTGGGATTAGGTACTAGCAAACTCATTAATCCTGTAGGGACTGATAGATGGTGAGTCCTTCTATGCTGGCAAAACCACATCCAACCTATTCAGTAAGACATAATGGCTTTTAGTTATACTTGATCAGAAGCAAAACTCTAAACCTTTTTGCCTTTTATCAGAAATTACTAACGAATCTTTATTTTTTTTTCCTCTTTTTCTTTTTACCTTTTTAAAGTATCATGTCCTGCTGAAGTTTAGCTCTACTGAGGTTAGAGAAGTAGCACAAATGATGTAGATCGACTCCTTCAGAAGCATCGCACTTCACCAACATCTCTCTACAAGTATTTATCACATGCACCTGTGCACACAAAACATTTAGCCTTGGGACAGCTCTCTCCTGTGAGAGGGGAAAAATTAAATTCCCTGAGCTCATTGCTGTTGCTCGTGCAGTTTGGCTTTTCTCCTCCCTCAATCAACTTTATTTTGCCTGGAATAGAAAACCGTAGGTTGTCATAGGAAATGGTTGCTGTCATTTATTATCCTACAATAAGACTGAAAAATCATAGTTAATCTAATTCATGAAATTGAAAAGTATTCTAGGTCAGGAGGGAAGAAAGAGTCCAAATTCTTGAGAAATGCAGAAGAAATCGGCAAGCGAACGTGAACCACAGCTCCTAATTCCTGTGCCATGCGCAATGACGGACCGGGGTTGGGTCAGCTAGCGTGACTAGAGCCAGTCACTCTGACCTTAGCAGAACTACACCCCTTTGTAGCAGGCTGAGCCACGTGTCTGGTGGGGTCATTTCTGGCAGGTGGCTTTCTGCTCTGTTGCGAGGCAGTCCTCTGAAGGTGTCACTACCCTCGCCCTTAGCTTGAATCCCTTCCTTGAAAATGTTTTGGCTGCAAAAAGGCATGCAGCCGGTTCATTTGGCGTTTCAAAAGCAATGGCTGAGTGGTATGAGTGCATGCTTGCTTTGCTCCAATTTTTACTTTCTGATGTGTAACCACCTTGCATATTTATGTAAAGTTGAGTCTGAATCCCCTGGAATTTTGTGGCTGTGGCTGGATCTTTCCTGCATGATTTGTAGCCTTTTGTCAGTGCTGTCTCAGATCTATCGTAGCAATCTTTGTAATAACAACATCCAGTTCCTTTTGATTACTTTTGATCAGAGATGTGAAGTGTCTTGCCCAAAGATGTGTGGAAGGCCAGTGGGACTTGGAAACTGCTGTGCCCACAATAACTGGTGTCTCCTCCTGTCCTAGCAAAGGAAATACTTTGCACCGTCTTCAAAGTTAAACTCCTAATATGTCTAGATTACCTGCTGCATTCTGGAAAACATGCCAGCTACTCATATTTAGTATTTAATATAAAAATAAATGCAATAACTTCTTCTCTATTTTAGTAAATCCTAATGTCGGAGGAGATAATTAGACCTTTTGGTCAATCTTTGTATACAATCATACAGTTTCACTCAGTTCCTTCCCTCTGAGCCCAGCTACTTGGGTTTGACTAAAGTATATCTTTAGCAGGAAATGTAATCTTAATTTCCTAATATTTTACCAACTATAACAGTCCCAAAGCAGGTTAGCATTTTGCCCATATTTAAATGAATTTGTCAGATTCGTGCTTGCACTGTACCTCCACGGAAATCCCCTCTGTAACATGGATGCTAAATGTTACAGTGGCTACCCTGAGTGGAAAGATAGGCCCAAAATGCAGTATTGTATCACCTTCCCCTTGAGGTGGGCTGCTTTGCCTCCGGTACCAGCTTTGAAGCTTCCTCCTTCAGCATCCTTTGCTCCATTATCTGGTACCTCTAGTCCGGTGACACGATCTCCTGGAGGCACCTCTCTTGGGGACGTTTGTGTACACACCATTATCTAAAACCAGGCTGAGCTCTTCCACCTGTGTGGGCTGCCCCGTTGCCCACCCAGTGGCTGTAGGAATAAGGTCTCACTGGTCACATTTTTCTCAGCACAAGGTAGGAATAAACTCTGCTGAAGTAAACATGAAGCAAAGGAAAAACTTTGGAAGCTCACACCTGCTTGTTCTGCCAACGGAGGTCTCTGTGGTTTGCTGCCTGCGAGATTTCCAGCCTGGCTGCGTTAGCTCAACGCCAGCCCCGCGGCTGCTTGGTTTACAGAGCTGTGCCCTTCTGCTCTCCTTTGCTCTTCCCTCGTGTTTCTTGCACGGTGTGATGGCTCGGGCTCACCGCCTTGTAGAGGACCACTCCTCTGCAGAGCTCTGCACAGAGCTCGATGCTCGCAGGTGCCGGCTGGCGCCTCTTTCAGAGCTGGGCCCTGCGGAGCGGTAGCTGGGAGGGGCCCATGCCGAGGCAGGGTCTCCTGATAGGAAGCCCATGTTGGAGCAGGTTTATCCTGAAGGACTGCAGCCTCTGGGAAACCATTAGCTTTTAAATCTGATTTTCTCCCCCTGTCTCTCTAAGGTCGGGGAGTGAGAGAGCAGCTGGGTAGGCGTCTGGCAGCTGGCCAAGGTCAACCCACCACAACAGGCTCTAGAAGTGACCCCTGAGTTATACCTCATCAGCCAGACCACCTCTGGATGCCCATAGCCTCTCTTGGGGCTGTTAAATCACAAGCAGAAAGGACTGGATGTTTTTCCAGACACTCACAGGCAGAACAAGCTTTTCTGCAGTTCCAGCAGGAACCTGGGAGCCCAACTCCCACTGAAAACCAATAGGTTTGAGGCTTCTGAGTCATTTAAGTCCATTTGAAAAGCTTTTCTACAGCCAAAAGCTAATATTACAGGACGAGAAATGGAGCCCCACCCTTTACAGTCTTTCTTTAATTTGTCCTTTCCCACTAAGAATTGAAGGATGGATGCATCTGAACATCAAGAACAACGAAAATGAGAGCCAGCAGACAGCATCCGTTGGGAAATCCTGTTCTTTTACTGTAGTACTTCAAGTGGCCACAGGGAAGAGTCGACAGGTAGGGCTGAGCTCACCATATAGTAGTGCTGGCACATGCAGCAGTGCCTGCTGCTTGCATATGGTGGAAAAATCATGATGCGTCTCCAATTCCTCCGGGCAAAGAAGATGCTGTAAATAGCACGGCCAAGTTTCAAGCTCTCACAGTACAGTGGGAAGCGATCCAGGCTTTTCTGGTGTCAGGAAGGAGAGCAAATATGCATTTTATGCATCCTAGGGGGAAAAGAGAAGCAAAGCTGCCCCAGCTGGAGTTGTTAGCTCTGGGAGGGGCAGCCATTTGGCACCCATTAAAAGTGGCAACATCTGAAGGAACAATAGTTCCCTGTTGGATTTTGGTGAATGTGTGTTGGTGGGCTCTGTCACTCACCCTGGGAAGGACTGATGCCACGCCAAAGTCTGTTTCAGGTCTGCGCCTTAGGGCACAGTGTGCTGGTTAAACAGAATATGTGGGCAGCATCCCAAAACCCAAGTAGTTTCTCTGTGCAAAGCTTGTACCATTCCCTACAGGCTTTTCACTTATCCAGGCTTTCCCCAGTCCTTGTCCTGACTCATGGATGCCTGAAGGAGACTGTGTTTTCCTCTCTCTGTTGCTGATGGTCCATCTGGTAGTCACCTAATAGCTTCTAGGCATAGGACAGGTCTCTTTCTTTTTTTTTCCTCCTGTTCCTTTGCAATCCTGCCCAACTCTTTGCTCTTTAAAGGCCCTAACTGCAGAGCCTAAAGGGTGTTTAAGCACCTCATTCCCACTTAAATTCAGTTTGGACTGTTACCTGGTATGTCATCCTGCAGTCCCAGCTGAAAGGCAGCTGAGTAGTAACTGGTAGGACAGATCCCAGATTCCCTCAAAGCAACAAGTAAACCTGTGTCAGGACAGAATACATAGAGCTGAGCTCGTCTTGAGGTACAGGCATTGTAGCTTTGGCATACAGCAGTCCACATAGTTTTCAAATAATTCACGAGAGAGTATTTTTTTGGACTTGAATGCCCCGCATGATTTTTCTTTCAAAAAGAAAACTGGAGGTGTAGAGTGTTTTCCATTTGGACACAGGACTTGCCCGAAAGCTAGGCCAACGCTGTGCTAAATAAATCATCGTGCCAACCGCTTATGGGTAATTAGGCATGAAGGGAATCAGCAGTCTGCTCCCTCCGTTGTGACTCACAGACGGCGTATTTGCAATGCGCCTTTAGCTTGTGGACTCCAGCGCCGTGATGCTCGCAAGGAAAATGGATCCTGAGCATACAACAGCCGTGAGGTGCTCGGCAGCTCTATCACTGGCACGATGGGAGGAGATCTGCGGTGGCAGCGCGTGGTTTCAGCTTGAGTATCTGAAGCAGTTCACGCAGCAGTTCTCCTGTAAGTGCCAGGGAGGGCTGAAATACTTGTTCATTTCGTGGGTGGCTGTGGTGTTCACGTGTCACCGTGTCTCCAGCAAGTTACCACCCCAGAGTCGCACCGCAATGATGAAGCGCACAAGCGTGCTGCTAAAGGTGTTTCAGTGCAGTGCCCGTTGGTTTGGCTCCTACTTCTGGTGGCGATTCAAGCTCCTGGATGCCACGTCAAGGCCTGCATGTGCCCTGTTCGTCCAGCTGGGCTGCAGAAGTGGTAACGAACAACTGAGGGGGACAAGGATGTCTAAAACCACAGCTGTTTGCTAAGCGAACCTGTGTTTAAGCCTTGGCTTCATCAGTTCGGAGCTTTAGGGTAATTCCTTTTGGTCATGAATAAGATACACTGTCCACCTGCTTCCGATGTCTCGGGCTCAGTGAACCCCTAATAGGTTTAGTTCTTGGCAGAGCCAAGAAAAGTGTCTGAGAGACGGTCCAGAGATAAAATTCCAATTTAGCTGCCTGTTAGGAAAGTCCCCTGTTAGGGACTTTCCTGACCAAAGGAAAGCTTTGGGATGTGAAGTGGAAACATACAAAGGGAAAAGTTGTTTGTTTAGTGCATTTGGGTTTAATTAGCCTAACATAGCCTAACATGGCTGCTTCTCCAAATCTGCAGGAAACTTCTCTGGGGATTTCCAAAACCTCTTCATGTTCAGTACACTGGAAATACAGCATGGCTTGTTTTTGTCAAGCAGTTTTTGGGACTATTTCCTTTTATGATCTTGAATGAAACCAGGAAGAGCAGGGATGTGTGGGCAGTTAAACTATTTAAAAATAAAACAAACGACTTTGTTGCACTTGGGAGCAAAGGACCCACAGCGGTTCTGAAACGTATCCATGTGAATACAGTCCCAATGTGCACTATTAAAGTTTGCAGTCTAAATTGGGTGTATATTCTAAAGGTCTGGGCCACTTGGAATCCAGAGATTTAATCTCTGTCATGGTCTGCCCTGTTCAAATCAGGACCCGCAGCCTTGTGAAGTCTGGAGTTACTCAGACACTGAGATCATGATCGAGTTCTAACCTATTTTAAAATGCAGAGCAATATTCGTTATCTTAGAGGTCTTAGATAATGGCCCATCCAGCTGTAATTCTGATTAGTGCCCCTTACTCTGACAATATTATGGCTTTTGTTATTTCATTGTAATTCTTAGGACACTTGGTGTTTTTATGAAAGCTGTGACACAGCAGTTGGGGCCAGCATAGACTTCGTTACAAAAAGGCTAAATTTCGAGTCCTATTGTGGAGGAGAATTGAGATGTGAGCTAAGTGTAACGTCAAGGAAAAATTGGAAAGCAACTGAAAAGCTTGAAATATAGTGAAAAGCTTTAAAAATAACACATGCAATCTTGTAGAATTACTTTTCTTCAGCAGCTCTTGTGAATTTTGTGAGAAGGGGGATTTCTGTCTGAGGGGGAACACTCAGACAGAGCAATATTGTAAATTGCAAATTGAAGTGCCAAAACCAGTCTGTCCTGTACAGGTCACTGAAGTAGGCACAGCTCTTGCCTGAAAGCATTTGTAATCTAAAACCCCAGCATTATTCCCATTGAAGGTAATGGCAAAACTCCATGTGATTGCAAACGGAACAGGATTAGGCCCTAACTAAATAAATGGTGCTGCTTTTTTTTTTCCTTTCTTTTTTTTTTTTTTTAAATAATTGTCACCAGATACTCCTTACCTATGACAAATTCAAATAACTTTTGTTCAGGAATTTAATGACCTAATTTTGTCTGAAAAACTTCTTTATGCAGCGTTCTTTCCTCACTTTAAAGCAGGTTTGGAAAGACAAGATTTGAAAGAGAATTCCCATCTGTTATTGAAGCATTTAATCATTCTTTAAAAGCCAGTGGAGTTTTATTTTCTCTGGGGAGTGAGTAGCATTAGCTGAAGCATAAAGCAAACTATACCAAGTGTAGAAAAAACTCACCCTGATGTCCTGTTTGACAAACTGACCTGCGGGTCACAACCTGAGTTTATTGATCTGTGGGGCCTTGTCTGGGTGTCGGGCATGTTTTCTGGACTTTGGTTTCAGCTGCATTCCTGACTTCTGAAAGAGTAGGGGGTGTGGATTTCTACTAGGAGTAACCACTGGGAAGGAAGTAATGTTCATTAAGTGTGCAGGCAGTGCAGGACTAAGCATGCTCAGTGAAAAAGCTTTTCTCCTTTGCCTGTCAAGCCCTATGTTTGAACTCATTCCAGAATGCCGGATTTACTTTTCACGAAGAAACAGTACCTGGCTGGACTGCATTTTTCTTTCCCTTCTTAGTCACCGGAAGATTGGAAACAATATTCTTTTGATGATCAGTGCACTCTCAGTAATGCAGTGTGCCTGCATGCAAGTGTGAACCTTGCAGTAGAGAAGGAAGACAAACTTTGCTACCTGTGAAATGAAGACTTCTTAGGTCAGTAAGAGGGGTGCGGAGAAACTTAACTTTTCGAGCAGCTTTTGACTTTCAGCTAATGCTTTTGTTTTCTGCTCTCCTGTGTCCCTTCCCATCTTTGGCAGAGCTGAACTTTTAGAAAAGTTTAGCAGCTTTCTGACTGTTCAGCCTCTCTGATAAGGTAAAGTTGTTTTAAGTGAAAATGTTACAAGAAGATCTGGGGGAGCTGAGCTTAGTTTTTGAAAAATCTAGTTGCTGGTAGCACAGAGGTTTGTTTTCTTTACTTTTTCTTTTCTTCTTTTTCGTGGTTCCTATAAATGTAATCTTTGCTTCCAGTGTGTGTGTTTTAAAAGACTGTTCCCCCTTCTCTCCCCGCCCTCTCCCTTAGAGCTGAAAGAGACTCGTTCTTGAATAATAAACTCTGTATGTTATCAAGCAAATCTTGTGGCTTGTTCATGTGATCATTTCCAGCCTGAGCATAGATGTTTTGCCTTTTAATATGTTCGCAGTTCTTTCTGGAAAATGAATTGCAAAACTGTTAGCAGAGGAAAGAGAGAAAGCAATTTTGCTTGATAACAACATGTTTTAATGTAAGAGACTATTGAGCTTGTAAATTTTTAAGTGCTCTCTACTTTTTGGTTTTAAGGACATATTTAGAACTCCTGTCTCTTGAGGTTTTGAAATATTCCCAACCTTAGAAAGGGGAAGGAGAACACATATTTTTGGAGACTTTGTGCTGCCTAATGGAGATTTTTCTGAACATGGGCCAAATGGTCAAGAAACAAAATGACCACTGAATAAGAAGTGAAATGGACTCAAATAATTAGAAACTGTCTGTAGTTAATGATTTTTTTGAAGTAGGTCAGAAACATTTGGCAGTTTCAAGTGTTAAATTTTGTCCTCCGATATTCTTCAGAATGTTTATATTGCATATCAAAAGTTAGCATTTAATTTTGTAAGTTTGAAGAGTATATACAGCCTTCAATATTTGAATTATATTAATTTTATAAACTTGAGATAATCAAAGAAGTAATTATACAAGCAAATGCAAAATCCTGGTGTTTAAAAGCTATATATTTATTATTTCGTTATTTTAAACTGGAAGTTGATTTCCCATGCAAAGGATCTCAGTAAGAAAAAAGGGTAGCAGGTTGGTCATGAAGCATACTCCTGGTTACAGGATTAGAAGTGCATAATGTCTTTGCAAACTACAATAGGTTATGCGGCTGCTCACCACTCTCAGCTGAGAACTCTGCAGAAAAAAACCTCAGCGTCTCTTCTTTGCAAAGGGCAAGAGTAGAGCAAAAGTAGAAGTGACTGGGTCGCACTAGGTCTCTCGGCTGATTCCCACCAGGATTACCTGCTGCGTCTACGTGGAGGGACGGGGCGCAGCCAGGCCAAGCAGAAGGAAATCTGCAAATGACCAAAGCTGAAGCTCTCTGATCTTTCCTTACATTTATCCCCTGAGATCCAAGGAAGTTTTTGACGAGAGAAGGCTGGGAGAATTTCTTTGAGTTTTTCCTCTTCTTTGATTTAGCAACCTGCAGGGGATTATGGAGGCAGTCAGGGTTGTGCTGCAGATGGACCAGGACTTGGTGTGGCCACAGCCTAGTCTCTTTGCACGCAATGCCTCCATTTGCCTTAGCTGTGAAATGGGGACTGTGACTGGGAGGGTCTTTTGTAAGGTACTTTGCATATTTATAGAGGAAAAATGCCTTGTACTTGCAGAGAAGTGATAAGCCCAGGCTGCAAAACTGCACATCCAGATGTGAGCTTTGAACACTAACATTTGGAGCTCAAGTCCACAGATTTAGCTTATATCCTTTTAGTGACAGCGGAAAGGCAAAATATTGTCCTTATCCAGACACAAACAACATGACCTGCCTCATGCTACTCTTCAGTTTCAGGTATCTAAATGCAACAGCTTTGGATGAATCCATTTCACGTGCAAAACGTAATTAGGGACAGGAAACATTTTTTTGATTATTTAATTTTCCCTCCTAGCACTGAGATTTTGCCATTTATAGGCTCACAGAAGTTATAAGTGGAAAACAACTCCTAGGCCATGGACCCCAGGGCTTAACAACCCCGCCTGTGATGTATAATAGTAAAGCCCATTAAATGAGTATCAGCCAGATTTTGGCCAATAAACCATTTAACCTCTTGCCCATCTTTATTTTCATCCTTCATCTTTCCAGGTATTCCCAAGGCAAGTCCACTACTGTTCATTGGTTGAATTAAAATACTACTTTATTTTTAAAACAAGGGAGGGGCGTTCCATAGTTCTTGGAAAGGTTGAGGTCTTTCTAAGGTTTCATTTGCCTCCAGAGTGGAGCAGGCTGTTGCAAATGTGTGTAGCATAGTTTTCTGTCTTTTATTTGTGTGCTGAATCCTGGCTTTTTGAACAACTTAAATGGGGGAAAACTTAGAATGTGTCTCTCTTGTCTGAGTTCTGTCTGCAGTCTTGCTCTTTGAAATGGAGGCATGTCTTCTGAAACCAGCCATAATCAATAGGTAGAGGTGAAATTTGAATAGAGAAAGCAGGAGGTGCAGGAGTGGGATGTATCACATCGCCTTGAGCAGTAGGTTACCTTTGCTGTGAGTCTGTTCCTGCCCCAGGATGTGCACAGCAGAAGCACAGTGGTCTTGGGTTTCTGGAGCAGTTAACTGTGGCAGCTTCCTTGTTTCAGTGCTTGCGTAGGGACATCCTACTAGGCCCTTTTTTTGAAGACAGCGATTGCTCGGAGCATTTTGAGTATCAGGATGTCAAGACCTATCTGAAACACCCTGGCTAAGTCACTCAGAAAAGCAAGCCAGCTGGTATCCGGCCCTGCTGTAGACAAACAGACCCCAAATGGGTGTATCTCTAATGGGTCATTCTTGACCTACAGGTGCTAAATGTGATTTGTTCAGATAACGTACCCTTGTGCTTATTGGAATGTTCTCCAAAACTGGGCAGGACTTTCCATATCGCTAAGTGCAGTGAAGTATAAAACAAATAAGGGATGATTTATTTTAGGGAAATCTGCGGTAGATGACACCGCATCTCTTCTGAGGAAGCAGAGTTTGCACTACGTGTCAGAACAGGCAACTGTATTTTTGCATGTCTAGCGTAGAATTGCAGGGCAAAAGCTGATAATGGTACCTTGGGCGATATTTTGGAGTACCGCAGGTAGTAATGTGGATTATTGCCCTGTGCTTTTGTTGAGAAAGAACCAAGGAAGTGCAGGGCAAGTCATTGTAGGCCAGCCTGTTTATTGTTTGTTTGAGGCAGATGATCTTAGTCATTCTTGGGAAGATCTTGAATGTGCCTTTCTTTCCTCCCTTTCCCTGTCCCCAAGAGTAGACTGTGAGAGTAGCTGCAGGGAATGAGCCGCCTTTTTTTTTTTTTTAAAAAAAGGCATTTAACCTTTTCACCAGTGGAGTTTTCACAGCTCCATCACTCTGGAGGAACTGTATCTCAAGCTGTACCTCAGACACCTCTCGCTGAGGTCTGTTCCTGAGCCAGTCATAGCCACACGTAGAGCATCAGCGCCCAGGATTACTATTGAGACAGCTGAAGAGCCAGGGGTCTGCTCTGCTGGAGAGTTTAAGTAGCGCTGCCTCCTCTCCATTGACCAAAGTGAAGCAACCTCTTTCTTTTCTCTGTGCACTGGTGGGTTCAGGGGGCCATCCAAAGATGCAAAGGCCTCCAGAGCAGAAGCAGCAAAACATGGATGATTTCTGAGGAACGCTTTTCCTCAAGGTGTTGATTTTACTTTAATTTTTCTAAGAGGCAGAGAGATGCTGCAGGTGTTGCCACATCATTGCTACGTGTTTGAGACATAGGACAGTGACTGTAAGCAAAAGACAATCCTTTAGTGCAGCATTGGTATTAATGGTGAATTCCTCCATTTATTTTTACAGGTAGCAGTGGAAATGAAAACAATTCTATTTATGATATTGATCACAGGCTCCACAAATGTAAGTACAAATATAGTTCAAAACTGCACTCTATTTCACCAGAGGTGGAGGTGTGAGTTTAACGATCACAGAACAATACACATGTTAACATTGTGTGAGTCTTAAAACAGGCAGACAAACAAGGAGGCTAGGGGAAAGTAACATATTTGACATTCTCTTGCTGGCTTTGCACAAAATCAAGGTTCATTTGGATTTAGATCCTGCTGTATTTGGGCCAAAGTCGTCTCTGGAGAAGTCTGGGAGGGACAGAAGAGGAGAAAAGCTTTTAGCTCTGTCTATTGAGAAACCTCCCGGGTAGCAATTTCAAAAACTCCTGTGGGACTGAGGAGTCTAAGTTGTACTTTTAGAAGTATTATGGGAGCTTAAATCAGGCTTTAAAGCTTTTAGGAACCTGAAAACGCAAGTAGGATCCCCATGGGATCTGTGAAGTGTCTGAACAGGTTATGTGCCTCACTCTGAGACTTAATACTTTACTCACTATAGGGGCGTTAGTAAAAACCACTAGACTTCTGCATGAATCTTCATATATCCCATATGCTTATAAACCTTATCACCTCATTTCAGAGGAACCATGATTCAGAAATACTGAAGCCTGAGTTTAAGGCTCTCAATGGATGTAAGTGATTTTGAATATATTATCCTTTGCTTTAAAATCACATGTGAAAATAATGCAACACACAGTATTAGTGCCTGTTGCTGCCTCCTGAACTTGTTTCTGTGTTCACTGAAGTTCAGGGGATTTTTTTTTTTTTTTTGAGAGGCTGGAGAGTGCTGCAAAATGTAAGCTGAAGTTCAGTGCAGATTCTGATCTCCGTAGAAGTTTGTGGGGGTTGCAACCTGGGCCAGAATTCAGCATCTGGAACTCCTTCCCGGGCTGGGATGCAAACAAGCAGAATTTTCTGCATCGATATGCAAATTCTCCGAAGAAATGGGTGCCTTTCTGAATTGCCTCTGTGTTGCTGTTGGGGTTCAGGTGGTTGAAAAAAACGAGCTTTGTGTTCACAAGGCAGCAGGGACCGGGGTTTCTCCAAAGTGCCTTTGTTTGGGTATATGTAAAGCTATCAATGCGTCATTCTTTCTGCTTCAGCTGTTAGAGACTCCCATCTTCTCTATTGATTTTACCCAGAATGCTTACTGCCCTTGAAGGTGTGACCTGTACCTCAGGCTAATTCATTTCTGTCATGGCTGCGGCTTTTTTTTAGAGGGCAGCGGGGGTAGGAGAGAGAACAATGAATTCAACATGGAATATAAATCCCAAGTCTGTAGCCTTCAGACATTCCAGCACATACCCTGCTCCATTCCCCCATTTGGCATTCTGCACAGTCTTGGATTAAAAGAAAAAAAGAAAAAGGCAGGCATTTGTATAACTAATCAGGTGAGCCATTCTGGGGTAATCCCTTTGGTCACACACATTGGCATGTATATTAAAATTTTGCTAGGCTTCTAAACCATTTGCAATGACGTCCTAGTTTATGAGCCTGAATGAAAAGTCTCACCTTGATGGCCTACAAGTGTCTTGAATCTGAGCACTGTTGCTTTAATGTATTGAAATTTGTGTTGTGGAATGTGGCTGGACAAAGACTTTGGTTTTATGCTGAAAACTCATTTTGGACCATAGTGGCGGGGGTGTAACAGATTTTTTTTTTAAATTTAATTTTATTTTTCATTGTATTGCATATTCTTTCCTGTTCAGTTTTTATAGACGGTAATGTGAAACTTAAATGATGTGTAAGCACAGAAGTTTAAACTCTACAAATATTGAGCCTTAAGCCCTTGGCCCCTTTCATTATTCTATTGAAGTAAGTGGGTTTTGCTCTCATGACCTGTCTGTGTAGCTGAAGTCTCTCCCTCCTGCCCCATGCAGTTCATCAGTAGCACAGGATTTCCCTAGGGCAAACACGTTGCTTCCAAGTTCCCCACAGAAAGGCTGAGCCTCGTGTGCTGCAGTGGGTTGTGGAGAACTTTGTCAGAAAGCTTTGTCGGACTGGTACCGTGCCCTGGGGATGCATGCAAGGACTGGGATAGATCGTGGGGTGTTTCACAGAGTCCCTCCTCCCACCTTGCTTGGGTTTTTGATCCACAGCCAGTAAGTCCTCTGAAATTGGGGGCATAGTGAACCCTGGATCTCCAATATAATGGTGATGATACTGAATGATTTCCTGGACTCTGGCTGGACTCTGGATTTCAGACTAAAGTCTGAAAATTGTTCAGGTTTGAGTTCGCTGGGTTCTTCAGCAGAAGCGAGGCAGATTTAGGGAGCTGTATCAAAACACGAGCTTCACATATAGCAAAGTTACTGCCTTCCTTGGAAATTTAGGGCTCATGCTTCAGAAAGGCTGACCCAGGAGTACCTGGCCCGGGGTTACGGCTGTGGGTCAGGGCAGCGAGGCCAGCTGGGAAGGTCAAGCTTCAGAGGAATGCAGAGTGCTCTGGAGTTGAAGCGTATGAGATTTCCAGGTGATTTGCTGGGAGCTGCTGCCGCAGAAACCACTGAATTAGCCCGGGATAACTGAATTCAGTGAAATTTCAGTCGGTCTGGCCTGAATTCAAAGTCTATAGTTAAATCTTGTTACTTGCTATGTGATTTGGGTTCCAGGTGGGTCCATGTTGCCCAGCCTTAAATGTTTGTTTTTCTTTCCCCAAAGATTTTCTGCAGTGAATTGCTCAGAAGCATTTCTGCAGCACCGAGTGCTGTAGAGAGGAAAAGTAGAACAGGAGGTATCAATTCAGAGGAGAAATGTGAATAACAAGAAGGTTTATGATTCATCCAAGGGGCAAAGGGATGCTATGCCATAGGAAATGAAATGGTCCGTTGGTATAAAGCGTATCTTTTCGCACCTCCGCTTTCTGCACTGTGGCAAATGTGTATATATATGACCTCCGCCAAAGTATTGGTTATTAGTCACGGAACAAAGCAGCCGGGGCTGGGCATTCAAGCATGTAGACTCCTTGTATCTTGGCATCTTTGTGTTTATCGGTCTCACTCTTTTTACTTCGTCCTTAATGGCAATAAAGTATAACAAGATCCGGCCTTTTCATAGCATTGCCACTCTCCTAAAACAGAGGGAGGGAGGAAAAGAAAGGCAGTTCCAGCACAGAAAAGACCCTGTGCTCCTGTAAATGCTTTCTTGGGCCTCCAAGGAAAACCTGAAGGAGAGAGGGAGAAATACAAATACTTAACTGAAACATAGTAGCCGCCACCCTTGTGATTTAGCACAATGCCTTGGGGTCTGATTTGTCTCTCACTAGTAACAGACACAGAGACTAATTCTGGCTAGAATCCCCATCATGGGATTTTTTTTTTGGTAGCAAATCACTGGAGAAGAGTTGCCCAAAATGTTATTTCCCCATTTTTTTTTCCACGAGGATTGTATTTTTGATTGAAATGGGAAAATATTGGGTAGTTTACAGCTTGGAGGGAAACCTTAAGATTTCAGCATTTCTTCCACCATTGTGTCTCCACCATCAAAATGCTTTTGTGCTTCAGGTATAAATCAACGCGTACAGCCTGGTTACTGTTGTGTGCCTGCCCCTCCATGAAGCTCATGTTGTGGCAGAGGTCTTCAGCTTTTACTGCAGAGGGTTTTGTGGGATAGGATGAAGGTTTCTGGTGTGGACAAGTTTAAGCCTTCTTCTAAGGCTCAGTTTCATCTTAGCATCATTATGGCCTTTCATTTCATTTGCATTCTCTCCCTGCCATGTGGGATGGCGGCCACTGGACAGGTTTGGATATTCCAAAAGAAAAATAGAATCATTAGAACGCCTAATACCTTCAGTTGCGTTTAGCCCCTCGTTGTGTTAAGTGCTGTATGTCCGGAGTCCATGACCCCGAAGACACGGCAGTCAGGAGGTGGCAAAAGTGAAATGTTATGATTGCCAGTTTGCAGATGAAGAATTGCCCAGGGCGCCTGTTTCACATGGTTTTGTTGCCAGTTGAGTGAGGAAGGGAAAATCCCATCTTAGATGGGAAGATGACTAGACTTTTTTGGTTTGCTACGAGCCTGTGATGGGCCACCATCATTTTGGAGTCTGCCACCAGGCAGTGTTGCAGCTGTGCTTGCTGCTGTGAGTTTTCTATAGGGACGTGCTTGCTGACTCCTCTGAGTTGTTGTTGGTGGCCGTGCCTTCCTGAGGAGCTGCTTTGCAGTAGGAGTTCTCCTCCTTTGGTTTGAGAAACCCTCAGAGCCATCAGCACTGAAAACATGTCTAAATCCAGTTCATGCCTGCTTCCTGTTTTCCTGATTGCCTGTAAAAATCTTGTGATTTTTCATCCTTTACTGTCTGTCCTAGGAAGGTATTTGCGTGCCCAGTGTAACCCCAGAGGCAGCCTCACATCAGTGATGGGAGAAATGAGTCCCAGGGCTAATGGCAGAAACAGAGAGTACTAGCATGTCAAAGAAATACTGCCGATAAGATCTATAAGGTGTAGTGGGAGATTTTAGGAGTGAAAAGCATTCCAGTAATGCAACTGGGTGATTATTACTTAATATCTTATAAACCAAAAACATCAGTCAAATTTTCCAGTGTGCAAACGAAGGAAAAAATACCTAAAGCTGTGTCTGAGAGAGATGCTTTGCAAAATAATTTTATATCTGAGAATGCCTTTCATATGCTTCCCAGATGTATGATCCCATATGTCTGTTCTGTTAGGCTGACTATGGAATACATGCATTTATAGCTCAGAGCAAAGGGGGAATTGATTTCTTTCTGGAGTGGTGTGGATATCGCTGTGTTCAAGATAATTAAACATTAGAACTGAAATACACATGCACAGATCCACCCTGGTGTTTTGGTGTGAGAAACTGGATGAAGTTTTGGGGTATAAATAGTGCCTGTGTGAGAATGTGTTCCTTGTGATGCTAGACGGCTTAAGGTTTTCATTTGTTGTATCCAATCCTGCAGGTACGTGTGTGAGTAACTTCACTCATAAGAGTAGTCCGAACAGAGTACTTACTGCTTACATGCAGCAGCTCTATGCATCTGAATCCTGAGAGATCCTGGCCTAAGCGTAGAATGTCTTGTACCTTTAGTATAATTGCTCCAGAGAGCTCACTGTTCCAACTGACAAGACAAAGGGAGTATTATTACACATTTAGATGTAAAGAAGTGTGGGCTTGTCTACACTGGAATAATCAGAAGTTAATTCGTATTAAACTAATGATGCATACATAAAATGCATTAGTTAAAATGCACTGAACCCCTCTGTGGTTACTCTTGTTCGTGGTGAAAGTGATTTTGTTTAAGCTTGATTCGTTTCCAAAGTAAATTTAGTGAAACCTAATTAAAGCCACTTTGATTGTGAAGTGAAAAGTCTATACAGGGATTTAAATGGTGCTCAAATAACTTACATCAAAAATAAATATGTTTTAATTTTTTTGAGTGCTCTGGTGTAGACAGACCATCTGGCACAAAAGTTATATGCTTTGTCCAAAGTCCATTTTTGATTTTATCATTTGCCTCTTGTAGTGTATGGATTTTTTGCCTTTAAGACTGAGCTCCAGGATAATGTGCTAATTTCATCTTTCATAAAATAAAAAAGGCATGATTTTTTTCAGAGGACGTCTTTGAGACTATTAACCCCAAAGCTGTCAATACTTGAATTCAAGTAATTTTAGACTAATTTCAAAGGTGTACTTGCTTTTGAAAATTTGGGTTTGTAAATGCTGAAGATTATTCAGTCCCCTGGAGGGGGTGATGGATATTGAATTCTACTCAGTGTCATAACTGGAAATCTAATCTCTGTAAAATCGAGCTCATGGCTTAGCACTGAATTATTCCATACGGAGAGGGAAAACAGCTTGACTGAGCGATATCCATGGTTATGGTGAATTTCAGTTAGGCATGGGTTTGAACCTGCCCAAGTCCAGCTGAAAGTCCCAAACGTGAGCACACACGGGGAACTGTGTCCAGAGCATTTGGAAGCTCAGGCTAGAAATAAAAAGAGTATGTTACATGGCTTAATGTGTAAACAAATTCTGTTCCATGCAGTGTACAGGCTTTGGGCTACAGAAAGCAGGTAAGCTGTAGCCCCTTCCCAATAACACAGACCTTGAGCTTTAGAGGCAGCATGGACCCCTTGAACCTGAGCTAACAGGCAGCAGTACAGGCTGCAGGCGCACAGGACATGGCGATGAGTGTTCCTTGGCTGCAATTAAAGCATAGAAACGTATAACTCTGTGTAGTGGATAGCTAAAGTTTTGTTATTACTACTGTACTTAGAAATGGAGGTATTTGACAGACCTGTGATGGGTGGAGGTATAATAATTTTATATAGACTGGGACCAAGAAAAACATAAATCTGTTGAGTTTCATTTCCACCTGTGTCGCTGGCTTCCTCTGTAAGCTTGAGGGGCAAGTAATTTAAGAGCTCTGTGTGTCTCAGTTTCTTCACCTGTCAGTTGGGGGAATTACTTCACAGGGGGATTGGAAGTATCATTATAATGATACTTGCAATATGCTTTCATATGCTAGGTAGAGGAGTGGGAGCGTTAACATGTACAAGAGAAAAAGAAAAAAGTAGGTTAGCTTGTCTGAGCTTGTCATGCTTCTACTGTGTCAGCAAACTCAGGGAGACAAGAGAAGGGAGAGAAAGAGAGATCAAAAGAATACATTAAATTAAAAAGTAAATAGAGAAAGTCAAACTTAAAGTGGCAAGTAAGGAGTTGCATAGGACCTATTCTGTGCTTGGCTGCATTAACCTTGCTTTTCCATCATATGCCAAGCTCTTTGTCATCAACAACACGCCACCAAAAATCACAAGGCAATCCCTGTGTCTGCCATGTGGTCTTGAGCTCCTGTAGCTCTGGTGAGCTGGCCAAGCTGAGGTGGCTCTGCATGTGAACAAAGGCCTTTTGAGGAGCGTGGGGGATTTTTCCCTGGTGATGGAGAAACCAGGGATCCCTCTCCCTGGACAGGAGTGTGACTTGGTGTGGCTCAGATGCACGTGGAGCTTCCCTTTGCTTTCAGTAGGACTATCTGTATTTGTAATTTGTGGCACACTAGGATGCGATGTACAGCTGCTCTGTATGGCAGCCGTGATGGCAGCAGTAAAGTAAGGGATGTTACACCGGGTCCTCGCCTTGTACCTTGTCACTGGTAGCGTTGAGTGGCGTGTGCTTAGGGAAAGACTGTGTAAGAGTGGGGTTTATATGTCCTCCCATCTCTTGGCAATCCATACTTTAGGGACTCCCTAAAGCAGAGGCTGCACCTGGTGTGATGTGTAAGGCTAATGGTGAACTTTATCTATTCTTACTTCTGTCATAGACATGACAGAGTTAATTTACGTTTCTGTGCTTACAGTGGTAGTTCTCTGAAAGCTCCTACAGTTACACAAAGCAGCAGTATTGGGAAACAGCTTTCAGAGTGCATTTTTTTCCCTCCCTTTTTGTTGCGGTGGGAGCAAAAATTCTCTATGCAGGATAGCTGTTTCCTCTGAGCTTTGTTGACACGTTCACACTAGACTGGGCTTCTGCATGAACGTTCCCCTCAGCTTCAAAGTCCATGTGCGAAGAAAGCAGCTCTGTAATGTGGTGCTGTTGTGCATCATGTTGCGGTAGCTCAAGAAGCGGTGCCGTCTCCTGTTGGAGGACAGATCAGGCAGATTGATTTGCTGCCTCCCCGTTTGTGTTCCTACAATATGGATTCATTTTTGGAAGTGGTGAATGTGTGTTGCAGTCCTTAAGAGTTGTTGCTGTTTGACATCTTTCATCAAACAGGCAGCTGAAGCGTGCTCTCAGCTGTTCGGACACAAGGAAGAGATGAGTCTTTCCTTTTTTGTCCTTTCCTTACCCTGTTTGTTTTGAAGGCACACTCTCTTGGGTAGTTAAGATGACCAGACATAGTTTTGAACTGTGGTTATATTCTATTTGGTTTAATCTGTTCTGTCTGATCATGAAGTAGGCCAGGGAGTCTTCATATGCAGATCTATAATAGGGTAAATTTTCCATATAAAGAAGACTGAGAACAAAAAGCCCACGGGGGAAAATTTTTGACAGTCAATGTATGAAGGGTTAGTTATATTTTTACAGAATTATAGGTCAAACACTAGGCTGCCGAAAGCAGTCATACCAGCTGTAATCTTCTTTAACTGTATCCAGTCAGAAAAGATGAAAAATTGTTTTTCTGTCTTTGAAGAATGGAAATATCTTTTTCCATATCCACTTTGACCTGTTTTACCATAACAGATTCTGAATCCACTCAGCTAAGACATCATAAGTAGAGTTTGATGGAAAAAAATTGCACCAGAAAGCTTATCCTAAAACTCTGCCTTTTGCACCTTCAGCAGCTGGGTAGTTTTTGAAGAAAAAAAATGCTCAATTTGCATCCTAAGCCTCCTCAGAGTGCATTATCTGTGGCAAAGCTGGACTACTTGGAACCATGGGCTGTGCGGTTTAATCTTATTTTTACACATGGTCAGACTGTTTTACTGTGTGTCATCTGAAATGCACCCTTCCTTTTTGAAAACCACAAGTAACCACAAGCTTCCGTTAAAGTACCAGTGAACAGTGAGTTTTCAAACGAACTGATGAGTAAATAAAAGAGTGGCAGGAATGTAGCAGGAAGCTCTCGGAAAACAAAGGGGAAGATGGCATCTGTCAGAGACCTTATTAGCGTAAGTGCCTATTCCCCAGCCAACTGAACTGAAAAACACCTATGCTGAGATAACGCAACCCAAATGCAGGAAAGCCAGCCACTTTAAATGTGGAGGGCAGGACTGGAAGCACACACTTCTCAAAGACATTAGGAACAGAGCATGGAAAGTGCTGTTTACTTTGTGATCTGCAAAATCTTGCAGTGCGGGGGAGAGGAGGAGGGCAGCAGAAATATCAAGCTGCCTTACAGCGGTTTGTGTGTCCCTGGCAAAGAAATGGGGTGTGGAAAGGTAGGCAACTCTCTGTATTTATGTTTTAATGCAAATTGAGCCACTTGTATGCGTAGTAGCAGGAATGCCTTGGGCATACTTCAGCAGATTTTTGTAGTGGCGGTACTGAGGAGCTGGATCAGGTCTGTAGAGAGCTGTAGTGATGAAGTAATGGGATGTCCTCCATCTTTCCATCCTTGCCACCTGCAAAAGTAGGTTATTTCACCCAAGAAGACTTTCTGGAAGGCACAGAGCCTCAGAGTCATCCAAGTGCCTGAGGATTTTTGCATACTATTTCTCTAGATCAGAGCCACAGGACCTGATCAACTTGACTGTCATCACAGACACCAGAGAAATAGGGAGATTAGCTTGTACAAACGCTTTCTTGGTGAGATAACTTTTCATCTTCTTGCCCAGTATAATGATCTTTCTACTTCTTCAGCAATAGCAGGGTAAATCTTAACCAGCTATTTGTCAGAAGTTATGGAGACTGTGTTAAAATAATTCACCAAGGGCTCTTAGCAAGTATTAGAGCCAGCTTTAATGAAAAAGAAAATGGTGTACCACTGTGGTGCATTAGAAGCATTAAGAGACATATTAAAAATTATGTCTGTCCAAGTAGCTCAATACTTTTTGATAGAAAACTGACTTGCACGGTTTTAATTGCTGCCTTCATGGTGAGACCAAAGAAAGGAAACTTGTAAGACTGGTGTATTTGCAGAGCAGGGTAATCCAGAACTAACTTTGGGTTCCTCAGCAGGGTAAGCAAAATTCAGTGTTGCCATCTCAAGGGTTTCTAGCTGCTCTAACCAGGAGGAATGAGCAAAGCATGGATAGGGAATTAGAAAAAGGGGTGGTGTGAGTCGACTTACTCTTGCTACCCTGGTTTTTCTGTCCATTCCTCATAGCAGACTTCTGATACTCCTGTAGGTTGTTTCTTATGGAGTAATATAATAATACTAGCTCTCTTTCGGTATAGTGTGGGTATACTAACAGCATTACTTGGGAGCGACGAAGAACCAACACAGCTGTGCTCTTGCTCAGAGGCTGGCTTGCTTGCTGCTAGCTGCGGTTGCTATTCCTGGTTCTACCGCACAGACGCATGCGATGTTGTATAACAGAGCTCGTGTTCGTCCCCTTGCCTTTTGTGCTAGGCATCATAAATAACTGTTTTAGGAGGGGGACTTGAGAAGAAGGTTATCCTGAGAAAAGGGCTCTAGGGAGATAAAGGTGGCATATCACTTCATAGAATGAAGATGATTAATGGTGAGGTTTGTAACTCCTACTTTGAAATGTTAGCATTTAATCAAAATGCGAGCTATATCAGAGAAGATAACAATTTGGCTTTTAATCCAGAACTGCATATGGCAAGTCAGTAGTATCTACTGTATAAAAGAAAATTGGAGTTATTGAGACACCCTCCCAGCCTCTTTATTTTATGAATGCATTCATTATAGTGTGCTTAGTTGGTTGATTGTTAGTGATGCCATAAAATAGAGGCTATCTCTGGTGTTTACAGACTTCTGCTTGTTTTCATGGTTCCCTGATTATGCTGTATGTCTGCTTACCCTTCATGCCATCTTGTGAGGATGTCGGACCATTGTCAGTTGAACAGCCTGGTTCTTGTTCCTCTTAAAAGACTTTTTTCTCCTCTGTGCTTTTGTGCAAACCAAACAGCAGCCACTTTCCATTTTACTAGTGGTACCTACACCGTAAGGAAGGCTGGCCACTAGCCAATTCATTTAATTCTCTAGAATAATAGTTTGCTCTCTAATGAATAATCTGGCTTTAAATCTCTCCGTTCAGTTGTGGTGGCACTCCTGAAGTTGACAGGTACTTATGAGACACTGAGGAAAAGTCATTTGTTGGGTGTTAGTTTCATTGATTTGTCCAGAAACATTCTAGTCGTTCCTTTCTGCTCTTTGAAGGTAATAATAATAATAATAATAAAAAAACCCAAACAACAACAGGGAGAAAATTCATTAGTTTTCTCATATTTGCTTCAGAAGTCACAAATAATCCATTCTAGGGAAGCTGTTTCCTTCTCTTCTGCCTGTAAGTCTGGGTCTGTCTAATATTACGTGTATTGGTGGCCCATGATTTGTACTGGTAGTGCAGCAGCTGAATCTGGGGCTCTGTCATTTTTGCAAGCATATCCAGAAGGAGTAACTTTCTGGCCCTAAGAGATTGTAATGCCAGTAGCCCTGAGAGGAGGAAGAAAACAAGGAAGGATGGATTGGTTTTGTGTTGTACAGATGGGGAGAGAGTTGATGATTTGCCCCGGCACACACAGGGTGTCTGTGGCAGAGTCAGTACCAGAACAAAATACCTCAAGGGTGTCATAACTGTAGGACTACCCTAATGCCTTCACGCCGGTTCTTTTGTATGTATCCTAGAGACATACTTTATATAGAAGTATGTTGCTTGATAACACTGTCTCCATGGATTTGCTTGTGAGTACATGATTTTATATTTTTATGTCTCTGCCAAATGTAATGGAATTCAGCTTCACAGTTAGCATCCTCTTACTCTGAGCAGGGAAGCCAAGGCACAGAGCAAGGAGAGGACTGGTACATCAGATATATGTGCTAATCGTGGACTGGAATCTGGGTGCTCCTTGGGACTGGCTTGCAGTGAGCTGGAGTAACACCACTGTTACTAGATTTATTGCTTATTTCATCCTTCTTCCCCTGTACCAATAAATCAAATGCTACCATTTTCTTCCTGAGGCTGGAACTTAATGAACTTAAAAGCAATCTGAGGAAGGACTCCTGTAGTACAAAAACTGGCTGTGCTAATGCCCTGTTCCATTTACAGAAGAAAACCAAGAGCAGTGGCAAAGTTATTTTTACTGTAACTTTAATTTGCTTTAGACTGCAGCCTCTTCCAAGACTTTACCAGTCATATATTTCAAGAGCTGGCTTCTTGATGCCTAGGAGAATAAAGCCTAGAGTGACGTGGACATTTCTTAAGCCATGCTGGTAGGGAATGGCTCCTACCTGTTAGCAGTGGATAAGAATGGACTTAAATCACACAGTTTTGGACCCAATTCTGAATTTTTAATTGTAAACTTTTTGTACAGGGTGAGGAGAGAACGGAGGTTAAAACCGAGTAAACCAGTGAAAGCACATTTCTGGTGGCCATTTCTAGCTAGCTGGCTTGTGTCCCTCAAAAAAAAAAGGATGGAAACGATTGTGAAGTGACTGGAGGAGAGAAACATGATCAGTGTTTGTTCAGAACCTCCAAGCACACTCTAAGGGAAGAGTAGAAACCTGCTTGCAAATGTGGAGCTTCAGCTTCTGCTCACAAGTCCCTGGAACTGCTCTTGCAAAGCCGAATGCGCATGAGAAGAGGGTAGCCTACTGTTAGAAATATGGCTTTGAAACAAGGCCACTCAGCATTAAAAATACAAGGCTGTGTGAAATATCCTTTATCAGAACTTGTCACAATAGCAGAGGCCTAGAGTTCTGTGGATCAGCCTTTGCAAGGGAGAGGGTGGTGTTACAGAAGACGACATGGAAGTCAGGGTAGGGGAAGGGGACAAAGGATTTAGATGTTGTAGGGTGAAAGCTGAGGCTATGTTAAGAGGGAGTAGGAAGCTACCGGAATAAGGGGGTGTGGGTGGACTAGCAGATGAGGCTGGAAAGTTTGAACCTGAAGACTAGCACAGGAGAGAGCCAGTGAAGCAAGGAGTGCTGTGGTCAGAGCAGACATGAAATGAATAGGAACATTTCCCCCTGTAGATAAGAGGAGAGCATGCCCGAGGTGAAGAGTTCTCAGCCCAGGGAAGTTATTAAGTGTCTGAATTCCTGGCGGCTGGCCTGAGGACATTGTTAAGAGAGGAATGAAGTCAAGCGTGGACCCCCACTATGACTTGGCTGAATGATATTTAATATTTAAGCCTTTTAAAGAGGAGAGAACTGTGTAGGAGCACCTCTTAAAGAGGAAGGAACACAATCCCTATTGATGAACTGTATGCGCTCTCCATGATTTTTGTTCAAAATGATACTAGCAAATTAGCTTAGCCTGAAAAGAAGCTTTGGAGAATTGATGCTTTCCAGTTGATTCACAGGTCCTAATTACTCCTTTCTCCCCCTTTTACCTGTTGTGTTTTTGTTTTTTGCTTTGGTTTGGTTGCAGCCAGGGATGGCAAAGTGTGTGGCTCTCAGGTGGTGCAGCGTTAAGATGACCTGTTTTTTTTCTGTAGCAGTTTTACTTCCCAGAGGACAAAGTATTCTGTGTTATCCCTGTTTGATAGAGGGAAGTGAAGGGCTGGAGAAAGGAAGTGACTTGTCACCCAGCGAAACGATAGTGTAGACAAAAATGGAACCAAGGTCTCCTGTCGATGGAGAGAAGTTGGTCAGACTGCAGTATTTTCTCCAGGGTGCAGAATGGAAAGTCTGTTTTAGAAACTGGTCATTTTAGAAATCAGTCTGTACCGGAAACTGAAGGTTATTTTGTAAGGGAAGAAAGCTCTAGTCCAAAGATGACTGAAGTCACTGGAATTCTTTCCATTGCTTTCCATGGAGCAAATCTTTATTTAACAGGCAAGATAACACCCGATGAACTGTTCCCCATCTCAGTCCTCAGCCTCTACAATAAATGCTGCTCTTCACTTAGAGCATGCTCAGCTCTCAGGTTTCATACAGAAAATGGTCACTTGAATTCTCTTTGAAGGAGGAGGGAAGAAGAAACGGAGGCGAGGGTGCATTGCAGCAACAGGCAGCACAGAAGTGAAAGAAGAGAAAGCAAAGCATATTTACTTCTCACCTGCTACGAATTAACTTGCCGCACAACGGCAGCAGAAAGCAGTGAGGAGGAGGAGTGGTGGGACAGGCGGCGGTGCAGCCAGTGTGCCGGGAACAAAAGGCTTTTCTGTCTCGAAACACTGTGCACCAAGGTGGAAGCTCCGCGCTTGCGCTGCGGCTCTGCCTTTCTCTGGTTTCACCAGACAGGCACATACTAAGGAAGGGTTCGGAAAGGCTGGCCCACAAGTCTGGGAGATATTTTGCTCCCTAATGACACTCAGGCTGTGTCCTGCTATTGCTGGTCAGCGTTTTCCTTGCAGGCTTATGTTACAGTTGTACCAGAACTCGTTCCATATTGGCATTTGATCCTGGGAGAACGGGGAAAATCTGGTCAATACGGTTCTCATTAGCCAAAAAAGCTGTAACATGCTGGAGTCATTAGTAGTTTGTTGATTGAGTTAACCGTGCAAGGCGGGCTGCAATTGATCATCTGCTTTCTCATTAAATATGCCGCAGTCTAGGAGAGTTTGTTATGAAACTATTTGGAGGACATGAGGAATCTTGGTTTCAGCCAAGAGCACCAGTTTCAAAATATCTTTTGGCTTAAAGCTCAAACTGTATAATTAATATCAGAGATGTGACTGAGGTGTAACATAAAAATAATCTTTCACAAAAGTGTTACTATGCAGGGTCTTGTTTCAGCCTAACATGGGGAGAGAGATCGGGGCTGAAACTTGAATCCAAATCTAAACTTTCTTAGTGCTGCAAGAGGCAAGGGAAGTGGTGAAGGTCTGTGGCTAGAGGATTTCCATTTGGAACTGTCTAGTGGGTATTTGAAGGAAGGAAGCATTGCTGTGCTTCATTTAAAGATAATGAGGTATAGTAAACCCTAACCAAATGTCAAATCCACTTCATCTTTGCATTGCTTATAAGATAGTCAATAAGTTAAAAAGATATATATATAGAGAGAGGTGGTGTAATTTCACTTTCAAGAAATGGGTGAACAGGAGTTGCTGAAGAGTATTTCCTTGAAAAAATATATCATGATCACTTTAAACCTTGTCTATGTCTTTCAGCTTTTGAAATGCTGAAGATCACATCTTGAGGGAATTTGTTAGAGTCTTTGAAGTATTTTTATGTTAGGCCCCTATGGCAGAAGATTGTACAGATCAAGAAAGTACCTAGTAGATTTATTCACAGAAAATGCATTTAAATTACCCAGCTATACGGGCACACATTCCTCATTTATAGCCTGGTGTCTGGTCTCTGAAATCCTCCCAAGAATTGAGGTCATAGAATTCAAAAATGAGCTTCTGTACACCATACTTCTGGCCTTTCAGATGTAATGTAGTCTGTAGTGTGTGGTAAATTGGACAGAATTCAGAGAAAAGCAACAAAAACGATTAAGGGAATAGAGGATCTGACTTACATGGGAAGATTAAAGGCGTTACAAATTTGTGGCTTGGTGAAGCAAAGACTACTGCAAGTCATTGGAAGTTTCTGGAGACAGGAATGCAGCTTCAAAATCCCCAGTCTTGTCTAAACCTGTTTTTGTTTGTGTGTTTGTTTTAAAGCAAAATCTTTTTAGAGCAATATCCTCATCTGGTGTAATTTACCGCAGTTCCAGTGAAAACAATGGAGCTATGGGATCTGTGCCAAATTATACTGTCTAAAAATGTGGCCCTTGCGCTTTTTTAAAACTGGCACCAGCAGGAGTGGAAGCAGTAGTTTAGGGAGGCAACTGGCGTTTTAACTCCTGCAAGTTAATTCCCGGTATATTCAGAATACAGAGTGGTTAAATGCAGAAGATATTTGGACATCTTCTTTCTGTAGTGCCTCTACCTTTGCTAACAAGCAGAGCTGGTACCAGAAAGCTTAAAATTTTATTTAATGCTCCAGCTGAATATTGGCAAAAGGATGGACTTTAAGGACGTGTCTGTTACTATTTTCTTCACCTGCTCTTGCAGAAATACAGAGAGCTTTTAAGGCAGTAGAGAAAAGTCTAACGCAGTCCCAGAAAATGGAGGGACATCGCCATGAGAAGTAGCAAGAAGCTGCAGGTGTAATCCACTGCTGAATGTATATGACGTGCCTCCTTCTGTGCAATGCTTGCACAGAGGAACAGTCTCTAAATACCCCAATTAGTGAGTGTAGCGTGTTGGAACAGGGTATAGCAGCTCATGTTTTCAGCCTTAGAAACCCTTAGTTCCGTCCCTGCTGAGTTGATCAAGATTGTGGCCGCTCTGCAGACACAAGGAACGAATTGTTCATGATGGTCCACGGGGATTGAATTACAGTGAGATTGAGCAATTAAAAATGTGGGCTGACTCTTAGGAAAATTAAGTGTGAAGCCCATTCTACTGCAAAATAGTCTCAGAAGGGAAGTGATGGAGGCCCTGTTGCTTGGGATGTGGTACTTTTCATAAGGATGGAGCGTTAATTGAAGCATTATGGCCAAATTTTAACAGAGAAGTTAATTTCTGGCTCCCTTACATGCTCCTGGTTCCAGCTGGGTAGGGAGCTCTCCTGTCCCACAGCTGAAGCGCGGTGTGGCTTGGCTGTACGTGGAGTTCGGAGGTTGCCACCTTTCGCATAAGTGATGGCTTTGATGAGATGGGTGAAGCCACCAGAGAGCAGAGGAAGGAGATGGGAGTGTAGTAGCTTCTGGAAGGAAGTTGCTACAGATATCAGTTTCCATTGCAATTCATGCGTAATCTTCGCTGAGGGATGAAAGAGGCCAGACCTGTAAAACGTAATTAGGACTAATCTTCAGTCTTGCCAGTTGCACCAAAAAAAGCAAAAGTGCTAAAAGAGCCTGTGGAGACTGTGCTGCCCCGATGCCTTCATCCTGATTTCTCTGGGTCAGGAGTGGGGCACAGTGACCTGCTAGACACCGCGTCATCCCTGTGATATCCAGCTCAATGGAGGAATAGAAAAAAGAAAACAACGTAGCCCTCCTGAAATGAGAGTTCGGGAAAAGGGGATTTTGAGCGCGTGAATGAGATGAAGAGTCAGACAGGAATACCGAATGTGGACCGAAGATGCCAGGGGAATTGTTTCCATAGAAACACAACCATGGAGGCTCACATGGCTCTCCCATCTCAGACTTACAAATTCATATGATTATCTTAATGGTCAACATAATGGATTGAAAAGAGGTAGGTGATTAGTAAAATTTGATCCGAGTTTGTTGCAGATGTAGGGAGCATTGTGCTGAAGTCTCTGTCTGATTGCAACTTAGAATGGCTCATATGCTGAGCGCGTATCGCTCTGATTTGCTGCAGTAAATCAGGATTAACTCTTGAGCAGTGAATGGTATCCTACTGGTGTCAAACAAAGGGAATCAGACCTAGTTTCTTTTAATTAACTTGAAGAAAAAAAGGTCTACATTTGTTTCTTGATGCATTGTTCTTTCACCTTTGTTGTCCTGTCCTTTTGCATGGCTGCAGACATCATCTTTTGCATGTAAATCAATACCATTCAGAAATGCCTCAGGAAATATTGTTCTGAAATGTACTCAATGGAAGCACATGCCTTTCTGTGCCAGAATTTATGAGGGGCCCTGGGAGTCTGTTTTCTTCATTTGTTCACAGAAATATTTCTCCTTGGAAAATCCAAGATGTTTAGGACTAATTTGTTTTGCTCCAGCCCCTTCAAAGAAGCTAACACCTAAAAGTGGTGGTTTTGCATTGTATTGATAGGCTTTTGAGTGTAATACGGATGATGCCATGCTTAAATGAGTAAGCTTTAGTACCATTAACAAAGGGCATTTAATTATCATTTTTATGAAATGATGGTGCCGTAGGCCTTTATGGGTGGCATTTCTAGGTTCTGTGCATGATCTGTCTTCTGGTGTGCGTAGTCTTTCCAGCTGAGTTTTTTTGTGTGGTGTTGTTGACCAGTCCTGCACAAGCAGAGCGGGTTGCTGAGATGCTTCAGGAGCAGCTGATAAGATGGTACTTCTGATGCGCTGGGAGTCAGGAAGGATGAGAAACATCCTGTGGGAATACTAATTATCAGGGGTTTCTCGCCTAGTAACCAAAATGTATCCTGATAGCTCCCATAAACCCCCAAATGCAACACCCATAGAGGAGTAAAGTTTCATGTGGGAGAAGAGGCTAAACCATACAGTCTAGGTCTGAGCAACCCTAAATGAAACCCTGAGGTTTCAAACTGTAGTGCAGATGTGTGGCTTGGGCTCCTCTCTGTGAAAGCCCGTGGTGGCTTGGCCATCTGTGATTCTGTAGTTTAAGCTGGGCTGAGCTGACTTGGTCTGTCTGATTTTTAAAGCAGCCAAAACTTCACAACCCACAAGCTTCATCTTTAATGACAGTCATTTGTGCTCTTTTTAGGAGAGACTCTTTGTGGAGGAGGAGAGAAGACCAGGAAGTGGAGACAGGACAATTTTATACACGATTTCCAGTAACTGATGTTTGTGAGGAACTGCCCCATTATCCAAGACAGTAATGGCTCTAAAGACAGAAAAATATGTGGTGTTATCTTTCTGGGGGCATGTGGGGAGAAAGAAAAATAAAGACCAAAATTATGGGGAAATTGGCTCCCACCTTTCCTCCTGGTTTCCCCAACCTCTCAGAATTGTCAAAAAGTTGCTGAAGACCCTCGAAGCCTTACCACTAGTCTGGCTCTGGGCTGGTCTCCTGATAAGCATATGTAATGCTCCTGCAGCTCCAAGAGAAAAACATCCAAGGTTTGGGAAGGGTCAGCCAGAAATGACATAGCTGCAAATATGAAAGGAAATCAAAGAACTGCAGGGTTCCGCCCAGGAGAGAGGAGAGCGCGAGAGGCAGCTAGGCCAGCCAGCGCCGAAACAAGGTTAGCAGGAAGAGACGCCCAGAGAGAAGCATTTTTCCTCTCAAACTTCATGTGTGTGAAATTCAGTGCTAACCTTGACCCTTGCTTTCAATCGCCTTGTTTTGAAATGTCCTCCCTTGAACTAATTAGTGAGTCTGCTCTTCCAGTGCTCCGAAGTTGTGTGTTTTTGTGGTGGATTGAGTAACATTTGATATTTTTCTTAAGGACCTGGACTGTAGAGTGACAGGAGTGTGTCAGTAATGTTGAGGCACCCTAATTCTAGTTGGAACCTCTAGATGATATTAAAATTAAAATAACAACACCGTTTATAAGGGAAAGTGGAAGTGTTTCTACATTTCCACACATGAAACATGTAAAGTGTTGTCATGCAGACAATGTTAATTACTTGATGGAATTCCTTAGTTTCTTCCATACTGTGAGTTTCTTTTCCATACTCTAGTCTTCTAGGACTCTCCCCTTACTCTTCTGAGAGCAGGGTCGCATTTACAGGAGCATGTAAATGACTTGGACTTCTAAGTCCTATTTTAAACAAAAAAAGTGCCTAAGGGCCAGAATTTAAAAGGTATTCAGTTGATAATGACAGGGATAGGTTGAAAATGAGATAAAAGCAAACAACAAAGGAAAGACTTGGTGTCTAGTGTCTCTTGAAATAAAGGGGAATTTAGTGTTTTGGTGTTGCAGAAGATTCGGTGAGGTCCTTAGCACTAGCTTTACGACACTAAAAAGGGACACTAAAAACCTTTAAACTGCTGGTGACTTGTAAACCTATGTAAGTATTCCAGTCTCTTTCTATTTTGCCCCTTAAGCTTTAACACAGAGGTAGTCAGCTTTCCTAACTCAACGTGTGTGTCAAAACATCCTACGCCAGGAGTGCCACTGCTGTGCTGGGGGCTGTGCTGGGGGCTGTGCTGGTTGTGCCGGCACACAATGGTACAGGCACCCTGAGCTCCCCTTAGCCCGTACTTGGCACGGGGATGCCCAGCAATCCTGCCTCCGGTGCTGTCATTTCTTGGGGACACGTTACGGGTCGAGCAGGGGAGCGTGTCCTGCCCTGCGCGTGTGCAGTGGGTGGCTTGGGAGGTAGAGTGAGGACCACTAATTAGCCACTCCTAATTTCCCAAAACAAGGAGGGAAAAGGTGCAGCCTCTACCCAAACCCTATCTCTGAGCAAACATCTGCTCTATGGTGAGCACTATTGGTAAGTAGAAAATTGTTAGTTTTTTCTGAAGGCTTTTTTCCCCATCAATTAGTGAGGAGTGCAGCTTGGACCAACTTTGTCAAGCTTTTAATCGGGGGAGACTGTTGCCGAACTGCCTCTGCATAGGAAATGTAATTGGTTGCCAGCTCACACTTCCCTGACCTATTTCCAAAGCTATTTCATTTGATTGTGTTGGGTGATCTTTCTGAAATTATTTCTTGATTTTTATCTGAAATCCATTGATAATGGTTATTTAAGCTCTTTCTGTGCTATCTGGTTGTTTTAATTTCAGGGAGTACATTGAGGAGTTTAAGTATGTATTAGTTATCATATTGATGGATCAGCCAAGCAAGGAACATTTGGAAATTCACATATTCCTTCTCATTGACCTCTGATATTTGAAAGATAAGCCTCTTGCATGCCATTAGCAGTTTGCACATGTATAAACATTTCTCAGTATGTTTAGATTTTGTTTTGGAATAGTTTGAGTATGTACATGTAGATTTTTCCTTTAATCCACCCAAGAACATTAATTGCCCATTTGGTTTGCTGTTTGCCATTTATTTAATACTACTTTAAAGTAGTATAGGTTTAGTTAGTGCTGAAAGCCAGTAAGATCTAGTGCACTGAAAACTCACCTGAAAGCTGTGAACTGTTCTGGTCTGTGACTGACACAGACATGATTTATATCCTGGGTCAAATTATGCACCTCTGCATCTCACTTCACCCGACCGTAAAAGGGTGAAAGTAGCACTTTCCCCTCGTGAATATGGTAAGATTTTTAAATAGTATTGGTACAATATGATACTAAAATTGTTGTGTTTGCATTTTAGTAATGGCAGAGCTTGGTGAGTTTCAGAGGTGATTTTGTGTAGGTTCTCAAATGTGTGAATTATTATTCACAGCTTTGTGCCGCTAAACAGTTAAATTGCGTGTCATAATTGGGCTCCAGTGCATTTGAAAATCTTCAGAGGGTAGTGATCCCCTTCTGGCCCATGTTCACCTCAGATTTGAGCCCATCATCCCAGATCCACCTCTGGAATCATGCAGTGGAGACACAGAAGGAGGGTATCCCGGGAGTGTACCTGCCTTCTGAATCCCATGCATGGCCCTGCTGTTGGATGACAAACCCTTTGGGCTCCAGTTAGACAAAGTGGGACCATCTATTGCAAGTTGCTTGAACTCGTTAGCATCCCTTACATCTGTGCCAGGTCTTACACTGTTGAGTTTGGATACGTGATCAGCCTTTAAGAATTTGGGGAGGACAGAAATGAGTTGAATGGTTGTGCTCTGATGTGACAAGTGTTCAGCTAAAGAGCTTTAGCCAGGCTCATGTGCAAGTCCTGTAGTCTGTTATCATATGGTGAATCAGCACAGAAATCATCTCAGTTTAGGTTTGTGCAGTTCCTCTAGCTAAAGCTGAGGGTGGAGAACTCTGCCACTTAGAGATACGACACGTTATCTTGTTATATACCTCATGTAAATAAAATGAAGTTGGTAGGGTTGCTAAGGCAACCCCATTGATGCCAATTGCGCCAACTTTGTTGTTAAATAATACCCAGGAAGTATTGGAAGTACAGACAGCATCAATAGTTTGCTTGTGGGTCTACTTGGGATTGATACAGTGTCTCAAAGCAAACAAGGAACAGGAAAAAGTAACTGGGATTAGAATCACCAAAGCTAGTTATGGAAAAACTTCACTCACATAATTTATCCCCGTTGCGGGGCACACGGGATGAAATGGGTTTCCTAAACACTTTGTCTCTTCCTGTCTCAGCAAGCAGGATAGCACTTCTTTCTACTGAAAATTGTCCCATGGATGTGCCTGCCTACCAGTGCTCTCTGATACCCTTCTGGTTAAGGTGCATGCCACTCCCCTGGAGAGCCAGTTCTATGTTGTGTTATGCTGTTCTCCACATGGGCAGAGTTAATGGTGTTGACTTCTTTAGCAGGTATGATACGAAATTGCCAGAGCCACTGATACATCCGCAAATTGAATGAATTGGTATTAAGTCAGTAGGCTCTGAAAAGTTTTGTTAGAAAGAATTTGGCCCTCAGTATGTTTTGTAGGTGTATTGTGGCGTGGCATTTGTTGCTTTGGGAAAAATGCATCTGTCTGCCTACCTACCTGTCTGTGGGTTTTCCATTGGTACATTGGCATGTGGTAGGGTGGGTCAGTTCCTGCCTTTGCTTCTAAATTGCAGATACCTACTTCTAGGGTTACCAAATATTGCTTTCTATGAGCAGATGTTTTCTCAGTTTAGCATCCGATCCTTTGACAGAGACTATGCTTTTGGTATGTGTGATTTTTCCACTGCATCACCCCAACTTCTTTCAGATGTGACTGTTAAAATCAGTTGAAACTGCTTAAAACTTGGTAACTTGATAATGCATGAAAATGCATGATCCAAGGAGATGTCTTCAATCTTTAACTAAGGTGAGCCGGATGTGGAATCAATAGAACTGCATTTACACCCTCTCCAGGAACGTTGCAAGGCTTCATTCACTGAAGTGTGCAAATCACTTTGTGATCCTTGGATTAAAAAAAAAATAAAATGTGGGAGCACAGAGATGTAGGAGTGGTAAGGAAAATCCTTCTCTTTAAAATTTTGCAAGCATGTAAGGTCTCTCCCGCGCTACCTCTCTAGATTCCCAGTTTCTGCACTAGGAGTTAGATCTGGTCCTTAGGCAGAGAATTAATCTGGATTCTTCTTACAAAACGCATCTCTCAAGTGAAACTTTTGCCTATATTTTTCCCAGAAGATTCTTCTCTTTCAGTCCAGAATTTTATCAGCAATTCTTATGCTAACAGGGGTCAGGAGATGAGATGTTTCTCACGTTACACTTGAAGCTTCTCATGAATAATGGCCTGTATCACCTCTATTGTCTGCCCAAAACATAAGCAACCAGACATAAGGCCAGAGGAGAAATTTAAAGGGTGCTGAATAAGCCAGCAGGACGAACCAAGAACTAAGAGAGTGAAACAAATACAAGGTAGAGCAGACGGTTATTTGGGGAAATAGCTGAGCAGATTAACTACTAGGCAGCTAGAGAATGAGTCAGTCCCTAGTTAAAAAGTATCCTGAAATCTTCAGAGTGAGATTAACAGAAGCACAGATGAAGATCACTGTAGCCAAAATAAATTAGAGGTCATTATTCCCTAGTGAATTTTCTTAAGTGTTAAGTAGAGCACATCAGGCTTTTCACAGAAATCTGAGGGGGGTTGCCGTACTTAAGGCTATCACTTGCTCCTGTGTAAGGGCAATCTGTCCATTTTGAAGCAATTTTCCCCATCAGTATTGTCGTTCTCTTTTTTCTCAAATTCATTTCTTTGCCTCTTTCATTCTTATCTATATATGTGTGTGTGTATTGTGTCTGGAAAAAAAGAGCTGCAGTTTGAGCAGGATGATAATCCCAAAATATGTGGCATTGGAAATTGCCATCATGGGCAATTTAGGTCCCCCCTAGCTCTTCAATCTTTTTGTTTTTCTTCAGTAAGACTGCAGCTGCCACCTGATTTGTATTTATATATGCTCTTTATAGATATTAATGCAATAACAGATTAAACCTAAAGTAACTGTTACTACACAGAGAAATCTCAGGGTCTGATCTTGCAGACATTAATGCCTCTGAATAACTTTAATCTTGTGCATTGTATATTTGAATTTAATGGGGACTCCTACATGCCAAAGTTTCTCACATATGTGAATGTTTGCTGCAACTTCAGACTTTCTCCATATGTCGATGTCAATTTGTTTTTGCAACCTCAATACGGTTTAGAAACCTAAGTCTCTGATCACGGTTTGTATGTGTTTTCAGTTCTGTGGACTTCGTTGTACCAGATTTTCAATTGAAAAAATGGGCCAAAACCTCACTACTGTTAGTGAAAACACCTACTTACACCAGGCTAAGCTTGAATTTCAAGGGGTTCTTCAGGCATTTTCTTCGAGGTCTGAGCAAGCTCATAGGTGACACGGTTTACAGAGTGGTAACGCTGTTTTTGCAGTATCATCTTCTCTCCACACATTCTGAAAGCGAATTCCTAAAAGAAACTGGACTGTAAAACTTGGAAAATCATACGATAGCGCAGTAGCCAGTATTAGTGGTTAATTAAATAGCTGAAAGTGTCCAGGAAACACAGTGGAGTTGTATCAAACTTCTCTAGTATAATTGGCCTCTGATCTCTGTGTAAAGGCTCAAGGTAAACTGAAGAGCTCAGATTCACTGTGTTTGTTCTGTAGGGTCATCTTTTCTGTGTTGGGGCTTAGATGCCAAAAACTGTTCAGAGGATATTAGTTTTATCAGATTTCACCTAAAATATAAAGTTTTGCTAGATCTGCTTCAGACCAAATATGGTTGGTCTCAGAATATGTTGGCGGGAACCAAAAATATGCTTCTCTTGTACTCTAATACACAGGTATTTAAACTCATGCACATCCTCCAGCGAGCCAAAGCAGTATATAATGCTTGTATTCTGCCTTTGAAGGTGTGACTCTCACTCACAGTGCATGGTCAGCCCGTTGTATTCTGCTGCAGAAGGCTGCTGAGTCGAAACACCAGTGGTTAGCTGTGAGTTCAATAATGTAATTTTACAGGCTAATGTAAGGGTAATAAAGTCTTCCATAAGGCAACTACTGTGACCATCAGGAAAGTTCTATTTCTCCAGGTTCAACAATTTATATGTGACTAATGTACTCTTGGAGAAGAGGTGAATTCCCTTTAAAACATGCAGCAGCTGACTTACAAGAACACTGATATGTCTGTGTTTGCAGTTAAGGCTCACTAACCATTGGTATAAATCTGATAAGCATCTGATAGTACCTCAAATGATCCCACTTCTCAGCTTTTGAGTGAATAAGACTTATTTCTTAGCCCACAGAAATGTAAATAGGTTTTTTTTCTGTATCCTGGCATTATTTAAGACTAAGCTCCTTTTTGTAAGAGTTATCTCCATATCCGTCAAGACCAAACATATGTATGTCTCTGTGCGTGTATATATGAGTATAGCAGAGGCAGAAGAACAATAAACAGGTGAGAACCAAGGTAACAGACAAAAGAAAATTATTAGGCACTTGATATTAAGAAGAGATTTGCTTAAGTAGGATAAATAACATTCTCCATAACCTCTTTCTCACAAGTTTCTACTCCTGAGATATTAGAGGAATGAATGAGACATTATCAGTCTGTGTGTCAAAAAGTTGTGTGGGACAGTTAAGATACTGGCTTTTGAAATGTATTATTTTCAAATGACGTAGGATATCCAAGAGTTTTATCAGTTTTAAGCTGCTACATCCCTGTAGGAAATCCCAGCGTTAGTCATACAAGGGCTAGGCACTTTGGAGACTATTAATGTTGTCTAATTTGAAATGTCTAAAAATTAGTAGGGCTATGCTGGTCAGTCAGGATCTCTTTCTAACCAGTGGAGAGAAGGGGGCATGTCCAGAGATTGAGTGATATTAGCTATTTTAGATCCTGTGTTTGGAAGTGAACTGCCTATTGGAAGTGTTCTGTTTGCATTCATTGTAGAGGGAGGCTACGTGAATAGTTTTGGCAACTCATTTTTTACATCAAAAGTTATATGAGTATAGTGTCAGCCCTAAACATGTCATTGATATTTTAAACATGTAGCTGATATTTTAAAATAAGTTGTTTAGTTGCTGAAAGATGCAGATAAAAGCCCACTGGGGTTGCTTTTGGTTGTTTGTTTTTTTTTTTTTTAAATAGAGCCCATTTATTGGATATTTCTGAAAATCTTTATAGCATCTGTAGGCACTTACACAACTCAATAGAAAAAAAAAAAAAGAGAAAAGCATGCTTGTCCTTCCTTAAAAACAAGTTGGTACTACTGAATTATTGGTGTTAATTAAATGTCTGAGAAAACACCCCTGATGAGGGAACAAGAGCTAATTGCTTCTGTCTGGGTGACGATGGACTATTGTCTGCTCCTTTCTGAGCTGGGTGGGACTGATGAGTGTGCAGGGCGGTTCTTGCTCTCTGCTATGGAGCCGCCAGCAAATTTCACTGACTCCCGGAGCAGCTGGGGGTCCTGGAATGGTTTAGACTTCCACCTTCTGTGCTATACCTCCAAGGTTACGCCTCCAGGAGGTGCAATGGGAAAATAAATCCATTGGAGAGCTGTTCTCACCAAGCCCCATGGCTTTCAGTAGAGATCCCAGCACGGAGATCAAGAGAGGCCAATTAATAAACTCCTTTCTGTGACTGCTTCCTTCATGTGTGGTGTTCTCCTGGTTCAGATGGGCCTGAGGACCGGAGCTTGTCCTCAGAACACCATGCGTACTAGAAGCTGCGTTTTTGTATAAATTGGGAACAGAACTGGCCACCAGAGATTGAAAATCTGGCAGGCAGAGCTGATCAGGCATGCTCAGAAGAGCTTGCAATTTCAATGCCGCACACCCTTTGGGCTTGCAGTGAAAAACAAGGCTGAGCGCTGCCAATATTTGTATATGTGATTCTATTGTTTTATCTGAGGATGAGATCAGTTGGTGGAGAGAGCCCAGAACAAAACTAAAGTGCTCTTTTTTATTCCATGGCATCGTGAGGAATGTGAAGCTGGGATCACCCCCCACCCCACCCTGATCTTTGACTCTTAAACCAGTGCTCCTCAACCTTTTTTCATTCCAGTGGCAACACTCTATCCTTTCAACAGGACCCTGTGCCCCTGTCTCATTAGGTGCCAACCCAAAACATTCTTTGATTCTGTGATCTCACTTACCTTCAGATTTTCCTTCAATTTTCTTACCTACCTTTTAATAATATTGTGTTGTCAGATAATTATTTGTGAAGGGTAGGTATTGAAATATACCTACTTTTATTTTGATGGAAAGCAGTGATTGCAGTGCTACGGTTTGAACGGGGATTTGGAGAAAGCTAAGGATAGGATTCCTAGATAAGGAGACACAGGGGAGTTTTTATAGGTGGTGGCTGACTAGCAGCATCTTTGTTGAATTGATTGTTTTAATGCTGAAATTTAATTGTAGTATTAATCATGTGCTAGAGCACCAGAGGCATTGTGAAGGTGTCTTTTTAGTTACTATTTCAATAGAAAGGAAATTGAATAATGACTATTTAAACATTGTGATCAGTGGGGATTGAACCCAGGACCTTGATAGCTGAAGCTCTGTGTCTTGGCTAAATTTCCAGAAACGCATCCCACCACATGGGACAAGGTCTGGCTCCCAAAGCTTAGGTCTGGACAGGACTTTGAACAGTCCAGGTGGATTTGTTGTGTGCCTGTCTGTATGACAGCAAGGCAGGTATCTGACTTTTTCTGCTGATGGGCTAACAGAGGCTCCGCAGCCTTTGCAGACAGATGCGTTACCACAAGGCCAGATGCTGTCGTTGCCCCAGCCGCCGAACAAGGCAAACAATTATAGAAGCCTTCTCTTCATCAAATTCATTTGCAGTGGTCGCTCCCAAAGCTCCTTTGAGAGAGAAGGGGAAAAGAACCCTGAGAATACCTACTGAAAGCTTGTCCAAACCCATTAAAAAAAAAAACAACCAAAAATATCAGTGTGTAAGTCTGTCTGCAGCTACAGCGGAGGGAAGCAGATGTAAGCAAGCCTGCCCGTGCCTTCTGAAGCTCTGTTAGTTCCTGGAAGGCAGCCAGTGCTGAAATAATGGCTCGAGGCGGCACCCCTTTCTCTCCTCTCCCTGACCTACTAGCAGACAAGACATTTGTATGTTATTAAGCTGTGGAGCACATACTGTGCTTTGCAACTGGACGGTGCAAGGCACTGTTCAGAGCTGTAAATCTCCGATCACGTATTCGCTGTGAGAATCTTGTAAAATGTCAGAAATATCCCCTCCAACTCCTGCAGTCTCACTGGGCTTAAAGACACCTCCCTGTGTATAGATGTTGACATACGCACTAAAACTAGTTGGGGTGGTTGTTGATGTAATGTGCCCCGTAAGTCAGGAGGGGTGATCGGGGCTGATTCCACCTTGGAGGTCACTAAGGTATGTGTGCTGCAACTGGGCTGTGAACCCTGCTCTTCTGAAACGTGGTGGGATCCTGAGACACCTATGGTTGTGTGCATCTACGTGCTCTGTTGAGAGAGGGCAAGACACAGTGACAGGCAATATAAATATTTTGCATTTGGCTTCCTGGTTAAAGTCTTTTGGTTTTACAGGTTTCTCATCCCACGTTTCTTTTTCCCTTTTTCTTTAGCTTGCATTCAACTGTCACGTTTTATTTGGAAATGAATTGTTGTTGCTTCTACATAATTTATTTATTTTTCTTTGTCTGCCAGTGACTGGGCATCTCTCACTGTGCTTTAGCTGCAATTATTTTGCAAGTCAGCTCATGGGCATTGTGCCATTTCACTTATTGCCATGGTGTTTTCAGTTCCCCTTCCAGGCCCGCAAGCTTACAGACTGTGCCCGACTCCATGTGTGGCATGGATGGGTACACTGAGATGCAGCATTAACAAGGCTTTTTTTTTTTTTGAGGTGCTGCTGAAATTAGAAATTGCTGAAATTTGATCATAAAAGATGCTAAGAGGCAAAGCCAGGAATGATCCTTTAAAAGCACTCTTTGATATTTGAAAGGATTGGTGAAGTGAACCTTAAAAACCTCCCTTGTTTTCTGTTGTTCCATTTCTTGTTTTCTCTCATAAAGATTTATTTTCCCTTTCTGAAGATTTCCAAAATACACAACCTCACTGAAAGTCTATTGCTCCCAAAAGAAGGTCTTTTTGTGGGTTTTGTCCTGGGTCCATCTCCTATCACAGCTGCAGCTTCTTTCCTTTGAGGTAGAGCCAAAGCTGCTGAATTAAGTGTCAGCACTGGAGATTGAAGGCTTCATCTGATCCAGAGGAAGGGGTTAATGTTGGCAGGGGCAGTTCACGTCCAGTTTCCTGTCCAAGGGAACACAACGGGGATCTTTCTGTGGGCAAGATGTGTGTCTCATTGCCTGTGACCCACCCTTATCTCCTGGGAGGTCCTCCAAATCACTCCTTCCTTCTAAGCTGCTCGTCAGCTGCAAGGTGGTAATGCCTTTTGGTTTGAGCTCTTATTTCCGCGTGACCCAGAAAGGAGAGGCTTGGTAGCTTTTTAGGAAATGCTGCGTAATATTTGAAGAGAGGGTATTTTGTAAGTCAGGCATTTTAAGGCAAGAAAGCTACCTTTTTAAAAAAAAAAGAGGCAGTTCCAAATTAAATAATTTTAACAAACGCAGTGTTCTGGTTAATTGCAGTTCTCTCATTCCTGTAGTGTTCGGCTTCTCCAAACAATACCCACAATGTTTGCAGTAAGGGAATTGAAATGTGCTTGGCAGCTCCATTCTGCAAAGCCTCGATAATTTTTGTCATCGATCCAAAAATCTTATGCCAGTTCACTGACGTGAGGTCGCTCTAATTTCATCCCATGGTTGCTGGTAGACTTTTTTTGTCCTGGCTGCCCTCACCCCCTGCCCAGCTCTCTCCCCCACCTCGTTTTGTTGGAGGTTAATCACTGCGTGAGGTAACTCCATCCTTGGCATGTTCTGTGATCTGGAAATTTTGTCGCTAATTACTGCCTTCGCACCGGAGAACGAGTCCACAGAGCCCTGCCCTGTAAGTGACTGCGCCCCTCCATGGCTCCGACTGCAGAGGACATTTCTGGCTAACAGAAGTCTGGTGGGGGTTGACCAGTCTGAGCCTGGAAGAAAAATGGACTCCTCTTTGTAATCTAGAGTGTCTACCTAGAAAACACTTAGCGCTCCACGTGCTTAGCAGCAGAAAAGAAAATACCTGTCTGGAAGGGAGGCTGTCCTGCTTTTAAACAAAAAAAAAATCCTATGTGATTTTTGCTTTGAGCGCTCGGGACTTGGGGTGAGACAGGAATGTAGAGCCGAGGCTTGTACAGAGTGGCTTAAACATCCCCAAAAATCTTGCTAGGAGGATGAAATTTTCTTTTCTTTTCCCTTTCTGGTCACGTTTTACCACTGGAGTTACTCAGCGAATTAATAGGTATAGAAATGCAAAGCTCTTTTCTTATTACACGCCATCGATCTGATTGCAGTGTCATTAATTGAAAGACTCGGGAAATGTGATGGATGGTTCAGTTCAGGATTCCACATTCGTTTTGGCATAGCCCTGCAGGAGAAAAGCTGCATGAAGCTGATTGAAGGGCTCTTTTTGTCTGACATGAATTATTCTTTCATTGTCAAACCTTGTAACAGCATTCAGACATAGGGAGATTTACAATGTGAAATCCTAAATGGGGTCTATTCTTAAAATAAAATTAGAAAAAAAAGAGCTTTATCTTGCAACGTTGAAAATAGCTACGTTTAAAGAACCCCACAACTATTTCTACAAATTAAATCTCTTCTGCAAAACCCAAGGGGCTGATGTTTCTCACTTAATTTTAAATTATTCCAATGGTAAGGCCTTAAATGAAAAAAAACAATTGCTTTAATCACATAACTGTTGTCAACATTTTTATGACATTCAAATATATTTGTTTGTACAAGAGGGTTTGTTTGTTCTTTCCACTGCTGTCATTTACCTAGCAGACTGATTTGTCCATTAATCTGTGAATCCTGCTTGTCCTGTAAAATAAGACGAGGTTTTCTTTTTCTTCGGGTGAAGCCTATGTGGTTTAAATGCTTCTTTTTAAGGAAATCTTTCTGCATTTTAGAAAACATAAAAACATATCAGTGTTGTACGCAGGCAAGATTGCATCTCTCTGCAGCTTGTGTCCGAAGGCAGATCTTACAGAATAGCTTTGTGGTTTTCATTTTTCAGTGGTGATCGTGGGCAGTTCTGTTGTTAAATTCCTGTTGCTCCTTTGTCTGTTATAAAATTTGTGCCCTGCTCTGAGAATTGTCTGCAGCATTATGGAATGCAGCGATTAAAACGTAGCAGAAAGGTGTAGATCAGCTTTGCCTTTGCACATGATATCATTTACAAAGTTGATGAAGAGTTTTGAATGCAAAGTAGCCACCCAAATTGTAGTCTCATTTAAGAATAAAATACTGAAATAACATTATACGAGATCTGAATCGATGTCATGCCTATTACAAATGCTGGAGCTGGTAGAATAGCTAGATTACACAGAGTAGACAGATCAGATGAAGAAGAGCATTCGATTACATTACATCTGATTAGTGGTGTCTGTTCATCTGTTTGGGTTTGTTTTGTTTTTTTTTAAAGAAAGCTGACTTATTTTATCAGAATGTGATATGTTTGAAGGAGCGACGGTATCAGGAATCAGATGAGGAGCTAGAAGAATTGGACGTAAAATACAGGAGTAAAAATATCCAGCACTGTGGTTTAACCGCCTTCCTCCCTTAGCTACCTTACCGTCTGACGGACCTGCGTGCCCAAGTGGTGTTACCAGATAGATAGCCATGGGAATGATTACAGTCTTTACTATTCTATTTAACTACTTTTCAACCCCAGATAAGTATCGAGCGATTAGTTTCTGTTTGAACTCCTAAATAAATGCCCCTTTTCACCTGAGATGTACATTTGCAGGCAACAGACTGGCCCGATAAGAGATGAGTAATTCACATTAAAGTGGGAAACAGCCTTTTCAGACACTAAGAAATAAAACGCATTGATGGGAAATGTTGTTCTCATCCCCCTGCCCCTCCCCCTGCCAATTCTGCATGTAATACCCTTGCGTACGTATATTTTAAGGTCTCATTGTTCGGCGAAGGGCGAGATTATTTTGTAGTTTTTGTTATGCTTTTGTCTGCCTGATAAGACCTCTGGCAAAGGGACCGCGAGCGTGGTTGTTTCTGGTGGAGTTGCAAAGCCGGCCACTGCTCTCCGTGTTGTGCTAGTCCTCTATGCGGTGCCTGTCTTTCAGAGAGCAAAGAGCCTACGATAAACTCTGCGCTTGGCATATTGGAAATCTTCTGTCTCCATAGCACCTGCAATTCCCAACAGCTAAGTTTTGAAATGAAACTGCATGGCGGGTCAGCACAACACCCATTTAGCACCGTTTCTTTTAAAGCCCGTTATTGCTTTATTTTACGCTGTACAGTCAGCTCTGGGACGCTCGCACTCAGGGCTTCTCTGGGCAAAGACACTGTCTTGCTGCAGCTTTTCTTTAATCTTGCTTCGTTGTAAGCACCTTCTATATTGTTAGCAGTGGCTGGCTGTAATCTTCTAGCCACTAGCCTGTTCTTGAAAGGTGAGGCAGCTGGGGAGTTATTTCTTTAAGGAAGTATTTCTGTTGTTTTTAAATTTAAGATTTTTTTTTTCTCATTATGCCATCTAAAGCTAAATAAACTTGACAGTTTCTAAGAGCCCAAAATTGGGAAGAATGTTTTTCCTTTGGTGTCACTAATTAGCCTCCCGTGGAAGCTGATATAAGTAGAAAGAGAGCTAACGAGAGAGGGTTATGCAGCGTGCATCCTTGCAGGACTCTATAAGCATATTGTACATGAGGAAAAATGCTTGCTTCTCAGCAACAAACTCTTCCCGTCAAACGGCTTAATTTTTTGAGTTCCCTGCACCTCGAAGCGTGGGGTATAATTTCTGCAAATTAAATTACAGTTTGGAGCCGTAGTCGCTCTTATCAAATCTGTGTAACTAACATTGTCCACAGACTGTGTTGTCACCTTTGAAATGCTCTCTGCTCATGGATAGCAACCTAGCTCTGTCTTTTCTTGTGGTGGAGTCAGGGTGGTGCTGGATTTTGGAGCTTTTTCATTTTGTTGTTTTTGATTTTGTTCAGGGCATTTTTTCTTAGTCCATTTTGACTCTGACAGTTTTTAAAGGTAAAGCTCATTTTTTGAGGTTAAGAAGAAGGAGAGAGTAAAAGGTACCGTATCTTTCTTCTAAATTGTTTGGCTTAAGTCTAAAACATCTGAAAAAAACCACCCTTAAAATGATTTTAAAAGTAACAGTCGCTTAATTAAAAAAAATAGTAACAGATTTAGCTTACCCTCTTTATGGACTTAACTTCAGGACATTAGGCATCCTCTCTGTCTGCTCTGGAATAATCAGTTTCTTATCTAATATATATGAAATGACCAAATACATCTACATCATTTGCATCTTTAACTCGGGAACAATTGATCAAAAAATGGAAGCACTGCTACAGATCAGAGAATCTTTTAGTTTAAAGCCTTTAAGTCACCATTTATTTCCATCTAGTTAAGCTTAATTTCCTTTTATTGTGTTGTTCAAATGAAAATATACAATGCCATGCCTAATTGTGTTACTATTCACATTAATAACCTGTAACTTTACATAACAATGAGCAAGAAGCATCGAAAAGGCAGAAACAGATGCAATTATTTGTTGCTAGCTAAGTTACTGTACGTGACCCAGGTGCTGTAGTACTATTTGCATGTGTTTCTCACCTTTGTTCACCCAGACACATGGGGATCTCAAGCTATTGCTGACTAATTGATAGTTGTAGTAACTGCTATAGGCTCCTTAGATTAGAAATGCATGCAGACGTGTGTCTTGATTCAAACATTAAGGAACACACACTCTCACTTACTTACATGGGCAGAAAGTCTTCATACTATTAGAGGTGTGTGATGGAGATAGCAGGACATAAAACAGAAGAGAGAGAGACACAGAGAGAGAGAGAGAGACAGAGACAGAGAGATGGCATGCAGCATATATACCCCTACAAATAGTTCTAAAATGCGTTTGCAAATGCAGAAGTCTTCAGAACCATCCAACAGTTCAGCACACCCTTTTTATCTCTTCTCTGCGGGACGTCTCCATCCAGATTACTCGAAAAAAGCGGAAAAGGTGAGAGCTCTGCCATCTTAGCTCTGAATTCATCTGATTTCCTTTTTTTTTTTATCCCCCCTCTCCCTTGTATTCCTCATGCCATTGTCCATTCTTATGATGGCAGCCGCCCTTGCTCTTGAATGCAAGTGTCACAGCGGGAGCAAAAAGGGTTCAGGGCTGCATTGTCAAAGCCATGGTTCCCTATTGTTTCTTAGCCTTTCACTGCTCTGCTTTTCCGAGCCTCTTTCCCTATCAGTGGCCCCTGTCAAGGGGAGGAGTAGGGAGAAAATTGCAAGAGTTAGTCGTCCTTTTTATTGCACACTGTTATGATAAACAGCCCAGCAATACATCCCACAAAATTAGGAATTATAACGACGGGACGGGGGAAAAAATTCTTTGTAGGTTTGCGTTTGTCGCTGCCCTTATGTCAAAAGCTTGGTTTCTTAGGAAAGACTTTTGTATTGGTGTTTTGCCCAGCAAAAAAATAGAGGCAGCTGCAAAGTGAACAGTGAGCTATTTAGCCACAAGGTAAAAATTTCCTGTTGCTATTTGGATACTGATGCTTTTCAATTTTAAGGGTGGGGGGGAGGAAGCATGACTGAAAGCATTTCTCTAGCTGTCCATTCATTCATCCATCCATCTATATTTTATGTTTTAAAGCGATTGAAAATGATTTTTTAAAAGGCCAGAGAGACTGTTTACAACTTGGTTTTATTTGAAAATATCTCAGTGTAGAATGAGGTTTGTGTTTCAGATGGTTGAATCTTTCACTGGGAAATGGAGGGGGAATGACTGTCCTGCTCGTGCCAGAAAGTGCTGGTTTGTCAGGTCATCTAAAAGTAAAATCTTGTCACAGTTTCTTCCTTTCATGGGAGGAAAAAATGTATACAGGACTTTACTTGACATTTAAGTATGTGCTTGATTGTCTTGTGTGAACAGGCCGGCTTTTCCGGTGTTCAAAACTTTAGGGAGGTTACAAAGTCATGGCCTCAAAAGTTTTTTTGTTTTACTGCGTTTGAAATGAAATTGTTTAGAAAAATAAATTATTTCTAAAATATGGCTTCCAAGAAGAGTACAAACGTATTTACGTATTCAAGTTGTAAATAATCTAGTCATTTCACTTTCAGTATTTTTTTTGTCTTAAAAATGTAACAAAGTAAGAGAGAAGCAAATGCAATTTGGTTTATGCTTTTAACTGCTTTTGTAAATACGAGCATCTTTTCAACCCCTAAATTTATACTTACTCTCCTAATTTTACAGGCTGTTTAGCACTTTGGGGATTTAATTTTTAAAAGTCTATTATTACATTATTTTGAATGAGCTGTTATCAGAAATTATAAAAAGAAAACACTACAGACCATTCAAATGTGTGCTTCTTGAGTCTGAATATCTAAGTCATTGCAAATGTCTAGTGCTATTTTATCATGTCTAATAATAACAGACAGAGTGCTTTCACAGATGTAAATACGGTTTATGTCTTAAAGAAGCTTGCAGGAAAATACTCCTTAAACTGCTGAATAGTTAGGCTCCTGTTTGCTTATGGTTAAGAATATCTAGTTGTGCGAGTCTCCTAAATGATAAATGTTTGTTGTGAATTGAGTTTGAAAGAAACGGGAAAAGATGTTTCACCTGAATTCACTTTTAACTCTCAGAATGCTGAAATATAAGTGATTTGATGAAGAGATTCTCTGAGTCCGCCCTACAGACAACTTGCTTTGCCTTTTATTCTCCGTATTAGTCTTTTTTACACATATATATATCGTCTTGCATTGCCAAGTTCTAGGTCAAGTATGTCTCTGTTTGGAATATCTTTAGAATTGAAACTTTCTGAAGAAATGATGAAAGAACTCTGGCCTTGTTTTAAATCAAACTCTGAATGCAGCCGAGGCCACCCTGGGAGCACAATGTTTAATTTCCATTCGACATCTGCCTTATATTTACCATTGCAGACCAGTGTCTGTGTGGAAGGAGCACTTATCATTGATAAAAGTTTGGTATCTCTTTTGTCAGAGGTTGTCATTTCTCTTCTCTCAATCTGGACTGTCATTTTGTAAAATCTTTTGTCACTGAAGCTGAATGGAAAACCTGGAATGTGTAAGAGATTAAAGAAACGGGGAAGAGGATTCAAATGTGTAGAGCAATTCTGGTCGCTCAACTCTGAGACAGATGGTGCCTAATCCTGATTTTCCTTACTCCAGTGTAAATACCGAGCTGTCCCACTGAAACCACTGCTGAATACTGATGCAGCAGCAGAATCAGGCCTGGCTCATTGCTTTTTGAGACTGTGGGCTTATCTTGCAGTGCTTTATGCATGCAAAGCTCTCATTTTACACTTCTGATGATAGATGCCCACTGAGTGACTTCATGCTGATTGCAAACACACGGGTGTAAATCCTTGAGTTTCAGTCATTACTCCGGACTTATGCTTGCAGAAGTGATATCAGTCTGACCTTCCAGAATCTAAGAATAAATATTTGAATAACTTGATGTGTTTTCTTTAGGTAGGTCTGGGTAGGGAAATATTATCCTCTCCAGAGAACTAGGGTGGAATTTTGCATGTTTGGACATTCCACAGTGTCAGTGGGAATGTGGTGGTGGTGGCTGAGATGTTGGGTCTACCTGGGAGGAAAAAGTTGTTTAGTCAGGGCAAAGGCAGCAACATTTGGCCCCATGCATGTATTTTGCTGCAAAAAGGGTGATTCAGGGGGATTGACTGGGGAACTGTTACAGCCTTGGGATTAGGAGAGAACTGTTCCGGGTAGAGAAGGGAAAACCTTGCTCTGTTTAATTTTTTAAATTAATTTTGTCTCCCTATTTATCAAAACAACTTGTGTTCATGTTGCTTTTAATATTAGGGGAAAAAATGGCTTTTTCTTTTCCCCTCCAGATCCATTCTGTAATCTGAGATTGAAGTGCTCTGTGTACAGTGTCAGCTCAAGACCCAGGCACCTGTTTAACTTTCCCCTCTGGGATTTCAGTGAAGCACAACTCTTATAGTCCTGCTCTGCATAGGAATAAATCTCTCTCTCTTCCCTCCCCACCCCTATAGGAGTAACCTGATGACTTCAGTGGGAATTGCTCATAAACAAGAAAGAGAAAGGGTCATCTGGATTCTTCTGAAGGCAAGAGTCAAGGCCCAAAGTCTCCATGAAGGACCTACACAAGGCACAGGAGGAGGATCTCACCTACTGCCTCTTCTCCAGAGACTCCATCCCGCACTGAGGTTCAGGCAAGTATCGTTTTCCCCTGGTTGGACCTTCACTGGTGAACCCTTAGAAGTGCTTGCTTCTCACACGTATAAATTTTGCCAGTAAAGTTTTGTAATGATTCAGGGGGCAGATTCTTCTACCGCCACGTGTTCTTTCACAACCTGCCTCTGGCCTGTGTGGCATTACATGCTCATGAATATGGAGGCGGGGGGGTGGGGGGGGTGGGAGGGGGTTTACATAGTCCAAAATGCAAGAAGAGCTCCCCTTAGTAGGTCATGGCAGGAAAAACTGAACCATTGGGTTATTAACCTTTTACTAATTCCAAATCCATATCCTTTTACCACCTGAGATGCACATAGGTAGAGCAATATCACTTTAAATCACTGATTAGGTAACCCACTGCATTTACTTGCCTTGTAAGTTTTACAAACCACCAAGCCGTTGCAATGAATTTTGTGGCCAGGTACACTCTGCATGTCATGGGCAACATATTCTCCAGGGATTGTCACTGGTTTCCATATGCTTGTTTATAGAATTATGTATTATTCAGTGGGAGCAAAGCAATTGCAGCTTGGCAGGTAGAAAATAGGATGTTTACTGCCCTGATAGAAGTGGAAGCATCTGAAATAAGACATGGAACAACACATTATCTTCCGCTGGGAAAAGCTTGCTTGGAGAGACTCATTTAGCCATGGGAAGCTAGGAGAGAAGTGTGGAGTGAAAGACTAGCCAGGCAATTATTCTACTAATGGATAAGATTATGTTGGTTTTCAGTAAATCAGTGCAAATCTGTGGTTAACTATGTCTGTTGAAAGGATTCTGAATACAGAAAGTGTAAGGGGATAGACCCTTCTCTGATTAAAACTGCCACAGTGTTCAACATCAGTTGGAGACCTGCTTCAACTGCAGGATGTGAGGCAGGTTGAAGTTCTTGTGTAAAATCGTCGGGGGCTCTGGTCTTCCTTGAGGTTGGGACAGTTTTGTGCTGGCAGATTTCGTTCTTCCTTGTGTATGACACACAAACATGTGACATAGTTTAACAAAAGCAGATCTTTGAAAGCCATTGGTATGTTAGCACAACAGAAAACTTTCATGTGACAATATTGGCAAGAAAGAGAAAATAATTCTTTAATAATTGTTGCTTTCTTTCTGACTCAGGGCAATTGCTATATTTTGATGTTGTGTCAGCAGTGCCTCATATGCTCAGTATTAATTCAGAGTTCAGAACATCATTTCAGCTTCGCAGAATATCACTTTGCCAAAATGTGATTTCGGTAGGAAAATTATTTGCGGTATAACTTCAACTTTGTTTATGAGCTTGAAATCTAGTCAACTGCTTTCTCCAGCCTGTGTGTGGAATTGCCACTTCTAGTCACGTGAATACATTCTTCTGAACACGGGTAGTCAGCGTGGAAACGTGCACGTGCTGGAAGGTGTGGACATTTTGTTTCTTCACGTTAACTTTGACTATGATGAAGGACTTAACCTGGGTGTGAACTACAGGTTTCAAAAGGGCAATAGACAGATTGTGTTTCCACCTGACACTTGTTCCTTTGGTTTTTCAACATTTTTTGTCTGTTGTTTGAGAAGGGACCGAAGTCTAATAGAAGGCACTTGTCGCCTTGTAGGTCCTGGTCTATTTTTTCAGATGCTACGGAATGTGCAGTAATTTCAATAAGGTTCAGGGGCCTGTTCAAGCTTTTACCAAAGCAAAAATCAAGCTCTGCACTGTTAATCGTTTTCTCATTCTTTACTGGTTTTTATTGTCTTGTCCAGCTTCGTTCTGTATTACTCGGCAAAATGATAAGGGAATGAGATTAAGAGGCCATATAATACACTGTGTAGAGAGAAGGCATAGTCAGCTGAGAGGACACTGAACACAGGTGTGATCTGGCCCTAAGTGCATAGGGAACGTGTCAGTGTGAGGTTTAAATGCCGGAGAGCAATAAACCAGTTGCAAGTCATGTTCTTCCTACAGAATTTACCTCAGACTTAGTTTCTGGTTATACCTCCCTCCATTCTGCTGCTGATACCTACCTTGATATTAATCTCTGGTTCATATTCCCACCTGTGCGTAGAAAATCCTTCCAGTCTTTGCCAAGTCATCACCTTCTCAACATGCAAATCCCTCCTAAAACCTCACTTCTTCAGTATTGACAACAAGAAATGATTTATTCTTCTAATATATCAGCATATTTGTCAAGGCTCTAGATAGATTAGCTAGGCAGCAGGCACATATCTAAATGAACTGGGTGATTTTTTTCACTGTAACTATGGTTCTTTTTCCCTCATTTATTTAACTTTCTCATTTTGCTTGTTTTGTTGTGAAATAAGCTGATAAACTGCTTGAGTTAGGACATCATGTCAAGTGATTTCATTTATCCTTGTTATACATTTTGAATTCTGTATAAATAATAGGTCAGTGGTAAAAAAATTAATTCAGGTACAAGCTGCAGCTCAGAAAAATGCCCAGTTGGCATTAAGATTCAGCAACACGCAGTAGGCAATGGAAATCAAACAGTGGTGATGATTGCCAGTGGAGGATTATGTCTTGCTGAAAGCAACAGGGTGGTTGGGGGAGTGGACAAAACCCTGAGTAACTCGGTTTTATCACAGGACTGGCCCTGTGTTGAGCCTTGGCTTGGACTAGAGACCTCCTGAGGTCCTTTCCAACCTGAATTATCCTGTGATTTGGTGGACGTAGGTGGCCTGATGCTGGGAAATGATGAACACCCAAACCCGTTAACTCAGGCCAGCGGAGGGAGCAGATCTCTGAAATGCGGCCTGTTAAAGAAGCAGACAGTTTTTACCTGTGAGCACTGAACTCGTATGGAGTGCCACCTTTTCTACCTGCAGCTCATTACAGCTGCGCAGGGTGTTAGGCAAACCCGTTAGGAGCAGCCTCATTTCTGGTGTGAGGCAGTGATCAGCGCTGATCCCCACCAAGTGCCGGTGCGTGCTGGTGCTGGGTCTGGGTAGGGGGTAACTCTCCAGCTGCATCTACTGAGGTGAGGCTGCGCTGTTGTGGGGCCTGCCGTTTGCTAGGCTCCCGGTCGATGGACCGCCAGCAGGTGCTGTGGTGGACTCTGCTATGGGAGCCTGGCTGAGGCAGGGCTGTGGGGATGTCGTAGGTTGAGGCCAAACCAAGAAGAGGTCAGAACCCTGGGAGAGTAATGTATCTAATTTAATTTCTTTTTTTTTCTCTTTGGACAGTATCCTTGTGTCTAAAGGTCCTGAAATCTGCCTTGCGTGCAAATGTCACAGTCCCCATCCGCTTAATAGATAAATGTGCATTTTTCTGTTTGCATATTTTATCTTTTATTGGGAATTTTTTTTCTTTTTAGTTACTGTATATGTTCCGTCTTCGAATTATCAGGCAACATATTGATATCTGGTAGAACAAATAAACTCCCAAACATTAAATATCTCAAAGAATCTCTGTTACAGTTGCTATAGGACAAGCTGTAAGTTTGTGGCTCCTCCAGGAAGAAACTTGCCCAGTCTTTCTCTTACATGATCTATTTTAGCCGTACCTACTAAATCCCTGATAGTGGAGCTGCAGATGACACCTTCTGCCCATACCTCTATGGCTGGTGGGACTGCTGCTTCTTTTCCACGCCATGTAGTGGACAGTCCTCATGGTGCCTCCCCATGACAACCATGGTGGGGAAGAAGAAGGGGTCTCAAAACAAGACCACATCTGTCAGGTTGTCTTTTTTTTTTGAGCTGCGACTGGTTGTATGAAAAACACAACTCAGTCTATCCTTGATGATTGGCCTGTGCTTCTGGAGCAAAGGGTTTGGATTTAGCTTTCTGGGAGAATTCAGCTGTACAGATCTCCAATTTCTGACATAGAGATGGACTATAGGAAATAGGTCTAGATCACGGAACATTTCTTCATTGCAATAGCTGCCCTTATAATATAGCTTCTTTTATTTTTTTTCTTTTACACCTCAATAAACTGTGTGAAAGGAGAAATGATTTGCCAGTTTTTAGCAGTGGATTTGGTATCGGCCTGTGATAAAAACTAAGACCTTAATTTAAAGCAAAAGCTGATCAGGAGTTTTTCAGTAATATATTTTTCTATTAGAAACTGTAATAGGCTAGTGAGTGAAATCCTGGGAGAGATTTTTAAAAAAAATATCTTCTTGCAAAGAAAGGCATAAAGATTTCAGTTTTGATAAAGTTTTTAAAATGTTGGGGGGAAAAAAGCAAATATTTACATATCATTTAATGTGATTTAAGATGGTTACATAGCTTTTGTATACTTTCCAGGATGGACTTAACTATTGTAGGTAAAGTGGGTAAAATGCTAATAAAAGGAAGAATTGAATGGGGAGAGAGAGAATTGAAGAAATGCCAGCAGTAGTTCAAAGGCAGTAATTAATCCTGTATATAGTTTAATTCAGTAGTTAATAAAATCTTGTTGTGAGTGTTCAGCAATTAAGTATGTATAGAAGTGTAACGCCTCACGTAGCATATACCCTACCCTCTTCCTTGAGTGCGGATGAATGGGTGTTCTTTTACGTTTCTGTTCCATATACTGACCCAATACTTTCAGTCATTAAGACCGTGTTTTGTTTCTGAGGACACAGATCCCTGTTTTGGAAGCCCCCATCCAGAAGGTGGTAGAGGAATCTAAAGCTCGGTGAATGATCTTTTGGGCCATCTGCTTCTTACTTGTTTAGAAAGCTGCATTTAGAGGAGTAGGTGAGGCAAGGGACTCGGTGACAAACCTTCATTGTTCTGAGGTTTAAAATAAACTTGTTGCGGCTGAAGATGACAGTGTTAGTTTCCCAGAATGCATGTTGCCATTTCAGTGCAGCATGCTTCGTCAGCCAAGCTGTGATTAATTGCAGCGGGGCTGCTTACGATTTGAAACAGGCATCAAATGCTAATCTTTCCCTTAACGTACAGATCATATGGGGGCTGGCTTTGCCCCTCCGTATCCTACAGATGCTTGTGCACGCGTGTCACTGGACACGTGACAGTCCCGTTGAAGTCATTGAAACTGCGTGTGAGTCAAGTTCTGTAAACACGTGTTTGTGTAACCCACTGGTATGCGTCTGATGGATGCCCCGTTTTACTGGCAGCTTAATAAGTGCTGCTGACCTGTGTCTTGCCCTTTCACGCACTTAAGCAGGCACACAGAAATACTAGTTTGTCTGGCCTGTTGATCAGCCAGCCTCCCCGGGGACCAGATTTTCTGCCTCGTGAACTGGATCTGGCCCCTGAACTCACCAGCTGGCTATTCCACTCGGTGTGGGTATCTGCAACGTACAGAGAACAAACTGCAGACGGGTTAGTTCAGATGCTCAGAGCAGGACCAGCCTAGCTGAAGCAGAGGCTAATTATGCCAGGTTAATGTGGCATTATATTTTTTAGATCCCAAGCTGATCTCTCTCCCCGGAGCAGTGCTGAGAGATATAGGCAGAATAGGTCTTTTGGAGTTAGCTCAGATATGTGATGCAGTGCAGCTAATGGAGACTTGCTTGAAGTCCCCCACCTCCAGGTCAGGCTGTAATTAGTTGTGTGTTCTGGCAGACACTGTAGTCATCACAAATAGTGGAAGCTCAACAGAGAAGCCCCAGGCCAGTCCCCGCTGTTCAGAGAAGGGTATAGCCGGTTGGTCAGTGTGTACTGTGCGTCCCTTGAGCGCCCAGATCTCAGAGGAACTGCGTCTGTCTTGGCTCTTAGACTCTGACCCTGCAGCTCAGGCTGCAAAGGATTGGTGGTTTAACTTTGGAGGTCCTGGGTGCAGTCCCAGGGTAGCTGGACAAGGTAGCTGTGACAAACTAGCAAACTGAAAAGCCCTGGGCTGCACATTTATAGATAAAAAGCTTATAAACTATTAATATGATTTTGTTTCTGTGACATTACAGGCTGACTATAAGAGAAGAGGTGACTTTAGATGTCTTCATGAATTAATCCACCATAAAGATGGGCATTGATTATAATGCTAACTGGTTTTATTACAGGAGAAATAGAAACAGTAAACCTAATTCTCATCTCTCACTGCTTTGTCTCTCATTGTAACATCATTTCAATTCAATGGGACTCTCCACTACAGGCTGTAAAACAAGGATATTAGAGTGGTTGCGAAGGAATGTATGATATTATGGAAAGTGGATCACAGTGACACATAACCCCTGCAAAGGTTATAGGGAATTGGAAAATAAAGAAAGAATCAAAAAGAGACAGAATTGTTGCGCAAACTGGCCTTTGCCTGAGTAGGTTTAAAATCTCTGCTCTTTCGACAAGTGGGAGTTTTATAAATGCATTTTTCATTGTGCTGTTACTGAATCCTTCAATTAAAATGCAGTGGAGGTTCTGTTCTTCAGTTTACATGGCCACGCTTGCCACATGAACTGTTGAACAAAACACAAGATGCTCAAATTATGAAATTACTGTAAGTTATGAATCTGTTCTTGGTGTCTCCTGGATGGATTTCAGTGAAGTCCAAAGCTTGGTGTGTTTGTTGGGAACTGATTTTGGCTTTGGTAAAAGATTGACTGACACTGGCAAGAAGTGCAAACCAGCAGTAAAGAATGGGAATTTTATGTCAAGAGCTCTGTAACGTACAATTTATTAAGCCACGAAGTCTCATTAGAGTTGCATTGTTTGTGGCAGAAATTCAGGAGCATTACACCGTAAGTGTTGGGCTGGGTCCTTGCCCAGGATGGCATGGTTGAAATCGTGGCTGATCACAGCTGATAGTGCAGTTTATGGGATGATTTAAGGGAACGACGCTACTTCCCATGTGTCACTGCTGCCAGTAGGACTGTTCTGAGTAAAATAACATGAGATTTAACATATTTTGCATCGGTCAAATCTTGGTCAAATCCAGGTAATCTTTACTAAAAAAAGAATTTTCCTCTCAAAGAGTCTTAACTGAGAAGAGTTTAACTTCATGGAAGCTGATTCAACAGCCAACAAGCTGGTAGGAGTCCTTCAGGGAACTCCAATGGATTTTAGATCAAACTCTTTCTAATAGGTGGATTATCCTATATCTATTTATTTACAGTGGGGTTTTCACCCCTCTAAACAAGAAACTGCTGGCCGCAATCAGCCACCAAATAATACTGTAGACAAAAGTGACTCCCTGTGATAATCTCATTATTTTAAAATGCGCTGGACTCCTTGGAATACTTCTCAGTAAACCGATCCTGCATTTTGCATCACTGTTATTCAATGAGCTTATTTCAGCTATGCCAGGAAAGTCATTGTCAGGTCAACAGCATTCATTTCCTATTGAGTTTTCCTAGAGAGTTGAGCCACATTTCAGTTAGGTCCTCAAGACCATTCACAGGAAGAGATACAGGAATACCTCAGCCTGTTCCCTGAGTTAGTCTGGTCCAGACAGATGGTGGTTAATTCACTTAGCACTTCACTGAAATGATGAAGGACTTTCTTATTATTTTATTTAGTTTACAGAATGATCTTGGTGCAGATAATCCTCTGAGCTCAGGGATGGTGCTGATTTGAGCAAAAGCCCTTGAGTACCACAAATGTCCCTCCTTCCCCTTTACAGTTTCTTCTAATGCTCTTCTGGTCCTCTTTGGCTCAGTAGCTGCCATATTCTTCAGAATTAAGAATTAGCCTCGTTGATTTATCTACCTATTTCAGTGGCACTGGAGAGAGATTAGAACAGCCTGTTTTAAAAGTCAGAGAAGGAGAAGGAACCCAAAAGCAGAATTTGCTCTTCATCAACTTGCATCTCTCTTCTTTTTTTGTTTCTGATAAGCAGGTTAGCTATAACTGTAACAGAAGATATGGATACCTGATAATATTTATAATACAATGTATATTTGCATGATAGTCCTTATTAAAAAAAATTGAAATTTTGACAGAAGGCCCTAACTAATCAATAATTATGCTATTTTGCAATTATTTTATATTTTAAAATAGGATAAAAATTTACTACTTATTCCTTGTCCGTGATATCAGTCTTGGTCCAGGGCCTTTGCTCTTGTTGCCAAGGCTTGAAGTTGAAGCAGCTGAGATCTGGGTGTGGTAGCACTGCAGTGCCTTTTCTGTGCGACCATAGGCAAATCCCCGAAAGCAGCATTTTGAAAAAGAGATTTAGGAACCTACTCTGTTCTTAAAAACAACGTATGCTTCAGCTTAGAACATGGTATTAATTTGAGGCAAGTAATTCCCGTTGCTTTCAAAGTTTGTAACTCTCTGTTGGCACTGAGCTTAGGGAATTACCACCCGGTCTTGCTTGGTAGCTTCTACATGTGCAGTAATAGCAATGATAAACCCTGGATATTTATGGAATGGGTCACAGGGACTGTGTGATGACTTTACAGGCTGTACTCATTGCCTGCACTGCATTTTGTTCAGGCAGAGATGAAAGGCTCTGTGCCTCTGCTCAGTCCTGCTGCCCTGTTGCGCGCTGCACCTGTGCTCACAGGTATGCAGCTGCCTTTGGCTTTCCCTTGTTTGCTTGTGTAGCTGCTACTTCTGGGTATTCAACGTGCAGCAGAGTTTCTTTTTTGTTCTACATGACCTGATGTCAAGGAGGCACCAGCTTGGGCTTGAAAATGACATTATTGTTCTAGTGGAGAACTCTAAATTGCTAAATTCTGTCTCTTTTCAATGCTTTTTGATTGGCTTTGGAGCTCCTCCTGATCAGCTGTTCTCCATCCACAGTGTACTGGGCTGGCAGTAGGCTGAAATTTAGCCTGGCCTCAAGTGCCTAATGTATGTAGGCTTATGGACACTGGCTCAGAGTGTCACAACAAAGTGCTGCTGGACCAGTGACCACTGAAGAGCTCCCCAGGGGGTCACTTTGACTTCATTCCAAGAATAAAAATATCAGTGGCGATTTTAAAGGCAAAAGGTCAAAAAATTCCCCCGCACAAAGAGTCTGGGAGAAGGGAAAGCCCCATATACTACTGCCAGTGCTCACTTCCCGTTTTGCTGGTCAGGGCTCAGGTACCTTCAGCTGCAGAAGGTGGAAGGAGCTGAGAAGAGCAGAAGTCCTGAAATAATATTTTCCTCTGCCTAAACTGCAGGGAGAGGTTATTCATTCTGATATGCATCCAGGTTGTCTCTATTTGCACATATTAAGTGGCTGTATTTGCTGTGGTTGTTATTTTAGGTAGGTACTGTCTTTATATCTACAGTGGTAATTTATATATAAATGGAAGGCATAACAGTATCTGTGGGAATGAGCAGATCCTGGTGCCTGCCGAGTGATAGCAGTCTAACCATTTGTAGCCCTGACTCCTGCCACATGAAGTGCTCTTACCAGCACTCCTGTGCATCTCGCCCTTATTATATAGTGTATTAGTGATGGTGAAATTGGGCCCACAATATTATGTCACAAAATAGAAAACACACGACCCTACACCAGCTGTAATAGCATAATAGGATAAGTGCGAGGGAGAAACAGCAGGATATAATAGGTACTCAGCTGCTTCAGAGATGGGGCCTCTATATTTACCTAGACAGAAGAAAGCTGGAAAACTAGGGCAACATAAGAACAGAGTGACAGTGTAAGTGCTCCAGGAGGTGGTTGTGGGTGAATTGAAAATGCAGCAGTATAGGATGTTATATAATAAATAATAACAATAATATCTGCGCTTAGTCCTGTTCATCCCGAAATACTTCACCCAGCTGCTTTACAGAGCTCAGGGTAGAGTTGGGGCCTCTTCAGTATTAGCTTTCCTAATTCCTTCTCTTCTCCTGCTGTATAAAAGCCTCTGTGCAGTGTTTTGTGCTGTATTATGTCTGGAGTGTAGAGAACCACTCACCGGCCTTTCTCTACCTGAAAGTCCTGAATTTCAGTTGCTCGTGGGGTAGAGAAATGTGTGTGAATGACCAAGGTCAGCCATGCGTTGTGATATTTGGAAGTGGAACTGATGGGGAAATGGGAAATCAGATGAGGAAATCTCAACGCTTCCTGCCGTGTCCTCATGACAGCAGTACTCCATCATACGCATGCTGTCTCCCACAGGAGATGTTCTGTTGCAGGAATCTGTCCTTCTGTGTTTGGTTGCTGTGATGGTAGCAGGCCTCTGTGTTGAACTGTATACTCTTTCAGGCCAAGACATGACTTTCTGGCATGTGTTAAGATATTTAAGATGTGTTTTCTATGCCACGCTTTGATGTATACTCATCTTTGCTCGTGGCTTTCTGTCTTATCTGTGTTACCAATTTCACTTCTAACTTATTTGCTGACTTGGGTTAAGATCCTCCTGCTTGAGTGATGAGTCATTTTTACTTGCATAAAAATTTGCATTTCTTCCACAGAGGCACTTAGGAACAGGTTAAATGAACCATTTAGATGATTGAGAGAGAGATGCCAGGGAAAGTGGTAATATATGCTGCGATGCTATTTTGTTACTCTTTGATTCAGATTACTTCTATTCAGTTACTTTCTTAGATGTGAATTGCTGAGTAGTGCCTCCCTCTGCATTGCTTCCCTTCCCTTTGAACTGGTTAGAATTCATTTGTGTTTTTTGGATTGTGGTTTTCCCTACAGTGCTGCGCCATCTAACAATAAAATCCACATTATAGTTCCAAGAATTGCCAAGGTGGGCCAACATGTTGAAAAGGGCAGAAAGATGCACATGGCAGTCTTTAGTAATAAAAGATGATGTGTTAAATAGTAGAAAATGAAACTTTTAAATATTGCGTTCTTTGCAAACTTTCTCAACTGGACAAGTGATTTTAGAGGGAAAATCTAGTTTAAAAAAATCCCAAAGTATGAAACATAATAAATTTTAGAATTTTAAAAATGTTTGCAAGGCGCATGTAATCTTTCCACAGCTTTGTGAGATTTATTAAGGGAAAATCAATGCTCATTTATTTTCAATATACAGAGGTAGAATCATTGTGCTGAATTACAGGTGGTCAGAGAAGTTACTGACATAGCGTAACCCCAGGCGGCGACCCAGCCCCACACGGCCGCTCACTCGCTCCCCCTGGCTGGGACGGGGAAGAGAATCGGAAGAGTAGAAGCGAGAAAACTCGTGGGTTGAGACAAAGACAGTTTCACAGGGAAAGCAAAAGCCATGCACTCAAGCAAAGCAAACCAAGGAATCCCTTCCCTCCTCCCCACGCCAGGCGGGTGCTCAGCCATCCCCAGGACAGCAGGGCTCCATCACGCCCAACGGGGACTGGGGAAGGCAAACGCCATCGCTCCCAGTGTGCCCCCTTCCCTCTCCTCCCCCAGCTCCATGGGCTGAGCACGGTGCCAGACAGTGTGGGACAGCCCTGGGGTCGGCTGGGGTCAGCTGTCCCAGCCGTGTCCCCTCCCAGCTCCTTGTGCCCCCCAGCCCCTTGCTGGTGGGGTGGGGTGAGGAGCAGGAAAGGCCCTGACTCCGCGCAAGCCCTGCTCAGCAGGAACAGAACCATCCCTGGGTTACCAACACTGTTTTCAGCACAAATCCAAACCATAGCCCCACACTAGTTACTGTGAAGAAAACGAATGCTACCCCAGCCAAAACCAGCCCAGTTGCTAAGTGAGGAGCTGAGCTTGTTTCCCTGAGGGATATGATCTGAGTTTGAATCGAAAGGAAGGAGTGGGTATTTGTTCTCTGTGTTACCTTGGAGGACAATAGCTAGGATATCTCCTGCCAATTCAGAATGAAAGATTGAAATAAGTGTCCCGTTTTGTGTAATGATAATGCAAAATCATCTGCATGCCAAGTCTGCCATGGAGAAAGAGAAGGACCTGTTGAACTATTACCTAATATAAGTTTGATACTTTTTTTGAGTTGTAGTTAACTTTGAGACAATGATTTGCTAATAATTGGGTTAAGCCATATAATAGTTCTTCTCACATAAATGTAGGTTCTCTCCTGGCCTATATTCCGGTATTGTCAGGGTGTGTCCTATTTTGCTAATGTGTTCTTCTCATAGCTTCCCAAAGGCGGGACTCAGTGGTGATGTCCTGTCTTACAAACGGGAAACTGAGGCATGGAGGGGCTAAGTGACCTGACCCAAAGTTAAACAGAGCACAAAGGCATTGTAGGGACTTGAATTCCAAGTTTTAGGCTCAGACTTTCCTCGTGGCACAGCCGTTTCTGCTTGCAACACCTGTATTGTTGGGTAGTTATTGCTGGAATATTTAGGTAGGCATGTATTTCTTGTATGCCTAGTGTGAGTATACGCATCCAAATGCACAGACAGCATTTGGAAGCTGGAATGTACTTTAATGGTGAGGGGGTGGTTGGGAAGTGGGGTTTGTTATTAAACAGCCTCTTTGCGTGGGCAATATGTATGTGTTTCTAAAAATCCAGTGTCTCCTTGCTCTGCTCCCATTTTAGGTCTCTAAAAAAAACTGGTTAACAAACATCCATATTCAAACCTGCTTTATGCATGTATCAAGCTTGAAAAGACATTTTACCGCAGCTGTGGGAACCTCAGACTGCCGATGCCGACGTGTCACATGACGGGCTTCAATCAGATTTCAGGCTGCAGTGTGTGGAGCGCAGAGCCCGTTTTAACTGCATTTGCACTGATTTGCTTCATATAGAAGACACTGAGCTATTTAGCATTATTGATTCCTCTTGACTTATTGGGTGCATTAGTTGCCGTTGACCCTGGCATCTTGCTGGAACAGACTGGCGCGTCATGTGATACTGTCTGGCTTTGTCCTTGTTCTGAGTCAATTCCTGTTTTACTCAGCAGATGTCTTTTGTTCCTGACAAAGATTGCTCATCCGATTGTTCGGAGGTTAGTGGGTGTGCCCCGTCCAGCCTGGGGTCCCAGGTCCCAGCCCTTCCTAGGCCAGACTTAGCCCCCCCGCCCCCAGTCTGTACTGCGGCTGCTGTGAACACCAGGAGGAGCCTGGTTTGCTTTTGCTTTTTTCCCCTTCTCCCCAGGGGTCTGGCTGGCTTCTTTCTGAAGCTGGCTTCTTTCTTCTGTGAAAGTAAGCAAGTGAAAATAGAATTTTTGGTTTTTTTTGGAAAGCACCTGGGCCCCACCTTGAATAAATCAGCATACATCCCTCCTTAGTTTTCATTTGCATCAGTAGAGAATCTGGCCCACAGTGTCTAAAGAGATTTTTTTGTTGTTGTTTGCTGCATGGTAATGCATTGCATCAACCTGCTAGAAAGCATGGGGGAAAACTTTCAGTCTATGACAGGGATTTGTGTGGCAGCCTACAGGATTTGGGTGCCTGATCCACTTCTCTCTTATGCCAGCATCTGCTAAATTAGGCATTCTTGCTCTTCAAATCCAAAAAGATAAATTGCTGTAAACCAAAGTGGGAGCCCTCTCTGTCAATATGACTGCAATTCTTCGGGTGCCTTTAGGGCACTGGAGTACCTTGTGGGTATGCTGCCATAGCGAGCATTTTGGGATGTTTGGAAAAGCAGGGATCTGGCTCCTACACAGTGTCCTGGCATGTCTGAGTTGGGAAAATGGGGGTAGGGTCAGGCGATGGGCAGCAGAGAGGGGGTGAGATCTCGTTTCATCCAACACCGCTACCTAAAGAACGGCTCATGAGACAGCAGCCTGGGGCAGGGAAAGCTGATAAATCTTCATTTTCTACTAATGGCTTTAGGGTTCAGGGTTTTTCCTTGAATTCTAAGGCTTCTCTTCAGCTCTAATGGTATATTTTAAGACTCACTGCTTGTGGAGTTTGTGAAGTCTGGGCCAGTCCAGGGACTGGGTTCTCCCTAGCTTCAGGTAATACTGGTAAAGTTTCTGCTCAATTCCTTCTGTGTGCTGGATTGCCTTTTCTGTCAAAAAAGAAAAAAAGAAGAAAAAGATCAAATATGTCTTATTTCTGCACCAGCTTACTGCAGCCAGGCTCTGTGTGTCAGCATTGTACTACGTCGTTGCAACTGTGTGTGTGGAACCTGAATCAGGTCCATAAAAGCTGCTCAGAGGCCCATCGTTTTCCATTATTTGTTCCATTATTACTTTGCCTCAGGAACTAAATATTTCTAATTTACTTTTTAAAATTTAGTGTCGTTTAACTTAAAACCACACTTTTCCTACAAAACCACAATAAATTGCTATGTTAACACCTTACCTCACTGACTGTAGCTTTGTTGACATGGCACAGGGATTCTTGGAAAGGAGGGGTTTTTTCATACTATTTTCCTGTCACCAGTGGGAATTGGAGGGGGAAAGGGCAAAATTAAATTAATAAAAAAATCTGTTAAACTGATTCTGGTGGTAAACTCACCTTTTGGCCAGTACTGTATGTGATCCCCCTCTTCTGGTAGTCTGTGGAATTGGCCACAGAGGAAAGTGTTGCAGAGCAGCACAGACAATAGGACTTTGACAAATCTGTTTGCAGGGGTATCGTTTTCATGATCCTGGTGAAAGACCTGTTTGGAATTATATAGCAGAATGTAATTTTGCTGTGCATCAGGTTCACCCAGCGTAACTCATTCGCTGGTGTTAATTTGCGCGCTGCATAAGGGAGCTGAATTGGACCTGTGTGCAGCTGGGTGCAGCTCGGCTATATGTGATGTGGCTCTATTTTTAGTGCATCTTGCAGCACTGACAATGGGGGAGACTGGATCTCCCCTGTCTGGCACCTGGCGGCGTCGTGTGCGCCTACGAGAAGTCAAGGTGTGAAAGGCTGCCATTCCGATTTCGTAGTGCTTTAAATTTTATTTGTCTAGATAAAAATTGTGGTGGGTAGAAGGCAGTTTAGATCCAATCCTAGAGCATCCTCAGGAGGGGTTGTGAGGCATGAGTAGACAACGGGCAAAAAAATTCACGAGGTGCCTGATTTTTCTGCCATGGATGGTCTTGCTAGCCAAGAGCAAATCCATCGTAGTATGTGGGGGTGAGAAAATGAAACGGGAGAACAGGTTTGAAACTAATGGGCTTTTGAGGTATTGCAGTATTTTTCTGGGTGTAGGTGCCGAGATTTTGTCTGGCTCAAAGCAGAGGTGGGGTAAGCAGCCGACTTTTTATCCATATCTAAGCTTCGTCTTCCAGAAACTGAATCTAATCATAAAGGTCATTGAGCTACAGACGTGTTCCTGACTAATTGTCTAACATCTGCCATCTTGCTCCATCGTATTCCTCTTCCTTTTTGCAGCAGTAATCACACTGGAGTTCATAACCTCTACCCCGACATTTTAAAGGAGGCAGGAAAATACTCCGGGGAAGGCATTGAATTACAAACTCTGTTTAAATTGAAAGAGAACTAAAAGCAAAGAGAGATCACATAATGCCCCCACCCAGCTTAAGGAAGTAGCATTCCCTTACTGTTACCCGTCCTTTCCAGGGAGAGTGATGAGATGGACAGTCGTCTGTCTTCTTTCTTCCCTCCTGGGTTGAATTTACTGTAATTCCTGGTTGCACATGGCAAAAGAGATTGAACATGGATGTTGAACCCGCTGTTGCATATCAAATGAGCCAGAGAATCTTCTCGGAGCCCAGACTTTCCTGGAATAGAAAAATACCCTCTATTTCTTAGGGCCCTAGAAATCCTGACCCTGAAATGGAGCCTTATCACAGAAGGAGGTTTCTTCTGGCTTTCTCTGTGTGCTGCCATCACACACGGAAGTGTCAGACAGAAGTTAGTTTCACAGTTGTGTCAACTGGGGGAGACATATTTTCCTTACTGGAGTGGGAGATGATTTCTGGGAGATGTAAATGCCAAAGCATCCAGAACGTTGCAAAGGAACTTTGTCCCACGTGTGCAAGAAAAGAGTCCTCTTAGCCTTGGGCAGGAGGAATTGGCTATGGGCTGCAGGTTGGTAAATGGTTTGGACTCAGTGTCTTGGTTTTGTTGCTGGTGATGTTATGTATGTGTTTTAAGTCACTTCTCAGTTTCTCCTCCTCCCTTTCTTCTTGCTGTGTCTTGTAATCTAAATATCGAAATTTGTGTGGTATAATGGGGCCTCTGCGCCAAACAGTGCCTCTGGGAAACGCCATAATGCCAGTAACATTGGTGTGACCCTTAATGTTGAACCTGCTGGTCTTAAATCAGGTGCCCTCTTACCTTCAGGGGAAGCGCTGTGGAAAGGGATGAGTCAAAAACTGCGGGGGGACTGCAGGAGATGTCTGACTGAAACCCTGGGCTCTGCCATAATGGATCCATCTCCCTTTCTGCTAGAAAGTTTCCGAGGAGTAATAAATTCACTCTAGGTCTGCACTGAATGCAAAATTGATCAGACTGCAGGAGCCACAGGGAATCAATTTTGCGCGTGTGTGTGCCGGCGCGTGCGCCGTCAGCAGCGCAGTCTGTGTGTGCACTGCATATACATTTGCTGCCTCTCTCTGCTTCCTCCTGCATTGGCCTGCGGATGCCACAGAAAATCGATTTTTTTATGAAATAAAAAGGTGAACCGTGGCATTAGGCAATTCTGAGCCATCTGTCTTGTCAGGACTCTTGTTGGAGGGAAGGCACGCAGGATGGTTATTTAGAATTATTCATTGAGAGCGAGCCACATAAATTGCAGCCAAAGATGTATCCTTCTGTGTGGGAGAGCAATTTCCTTTTGTTTTTCCTACAAAGCCCGTCAGTAAGCACAGGTTCTAGTTCCCCTAAAGAAAAGTCAGCACATCCAGTTGCGCGTGTGCTTTCTTTTCTTGCCACCAAAGAGCCCGATCCTGCCAAGGTGCTGAATCATTCCTGAAAAAGCCAAGTGCCTGCAACATCCCCCCCATCCAGGGCGAGCTGCAGCTTCCTAGAGCTGCTGAGATGCAATCACATGTGTCTTTTAATCTTACCCAATACAATAACCTACTGAAACAAAGCAACAGATGCTGAGTCATGACCCAGCACTTTTTTACTGCTCTGTTCACCCAGAGAAGCTGGAAATAGGCTGGCTTTCCTTAGCTCGGGAAGTAGAAGATGGGGGGTATCCGAAAATATGAGGGCAGAGCTAAGGTGGTTTTGGTAACCTCCACAGTATTGCTATGTCTTTCAGCACCGGGATGTCTCTGAGCATAGACTCCCCCCGCCCCTTTTCTTTTTAATTTTAAACTGACTCAGTTTAAGGTTTTTGCCTTTCTTCTCTTTTATATTTTACTGCAGTCTACAGCCAGGTTCTCAGCTGCTGCCATGGTAAAGGGCATTTCAGAATTGTACCTTGTGTATAAACTGCTTTAAAGTTCAAACCAAAAAAGATTACATTATACTCCTTTATTTCTCTGCTGTTCACTATACCTTGAAGAAATCACAAAGTTTTTGGAGGAGGTTTGACTTGCAGCCTATAAACTGTTTAGCTTTCTGAGGGGAAAGCTGCATCTTCCTTTTATTATTTCAATATTGTATCATGCTGAAGAGCCTCTGTTTTGAGATCATGTCAGAGATTACAAAGCCCCAGAACCCTCTTCTGTACCCAAAGAATCAATCAACCTAAACTAATACTTTAATGACTCCTTTTCCTACCAAGGAAACAAATTCAGGCGCACACACACGCATGAACAAAAAAAAAAAAAAATTTTTTTTTTTTTTTAAAAGAAGCGAGGGGCTGAGGAGGACCTCGTCTGGTCAATGAAAGAAAGAGACGGATGTCTGGTGCCATGGCAATGGAACAGGGATTACTTTGCACTGGAAAATAGGTTCTTTTTTTTTTTTTTTATTCCAGTGTTTTTTCTCAGGCAGCTAAGAGTTGTCACTGAGTCTGAGAGGCCCATTTAGAGGAAAACGAGCCTCTGAGTAGAATTGAATGCTTGCTTTCACCGGCTGCTGCTTGAACAGTCTGCTTTGCTTTTCGGGCAAGTCAGGATGCAAACACCCATATTTGTTTAGAGCACTTTCACAATCGCAGTGTGTGTGCATATGTGTGTATGCATATCTATGTAAAATAAGAGTAACTGGATACAGCCTTTGGCTGGTAGGAACACACAGTAGTAACAAAACTGTGCAAACATTTGATTGTAAAAAATACCGAACGTGGCCAGATATATTGTGTAAGATTCTGGGAGAATTTATCACTTCACTGCCGGGGATATTGTGTCTGATTTGGGGAGTATTTAGCATTTTATTGCCATTAGGCTAGATTCTGACTGGGATTAATTAATTCCGTTTAATGCAGGTCAAGACATTTTCTGACAAAAGGTTGGGTTTTTTTTGTGGAAAATGCTGTTTTATGGAGACTCTTCACGAGAAGCAGTTTGGTTCTGTGCTGCTTCAGCTCCCTACACCCAATTCTAAATGTTTTTTTGGAAACAAGTTACAAAGTTTCAAACTGAAGAAAATATTTTGGTCAAGACAATGTTGTTTTGAAAAATGCATTTTATTACTGTAAATATTTTACAGAGAAATTGGCCAATGGAAACATACCGAAGTGACACTATTTTCAAGACATCTTTTTTTAAACTGCGTTTCCAATTTGTCAACTTTTTAGCGATTTTGGCTTTTTTTGTCACCTCTTGGGGTGAAGGGAAGGCTTGCTTTTGCAAACGCGTACCAGCCAAGAGATGATGTCTGATCTGACCCGTTTCTCAGTGAATTCACCCACCAGCCCCCAGACAAGGAGGTACTGAGTAGACTGTTTACGGCAGGTAAAATGAAAAAAAGACCTTTATGTGACTTCTCTGGGCAGGCCGAGGGATTCCCAGGTGACACCAGCTCAAAGTGCTGTGACACCTGGCATCTTATTAGTGGCTCCCACCTCTCTCTCTGCTGAATTTCCCTCTATTTACCATCCCAGAGGATGACAGTGTTTTGTCCCCCCTCACACGGCAGATATAACCCAGGAGTTCATTCCGCTGTAGTGTGTGGCTCTGATTCTTCAGTGCTTTGGGCCTTCCCTGGTCACGGACTTTGAGGGAACTGGGTTGATTTCTACCATTTTAAGGACTAGGCAGTGTATTAACTTTGTAATCTTGACTGCTGGGTCATTGAGACACACATTGCACTGGCATGAAGGATGGCACAAACTGCAACATTGCTGACATTCTGAGATGATGTTGCTTTTTACCATACTAAAATTGCCTTAAATTATGAGCCAAAATATAGTTTTAAGCTATGTTAATCTTATTCTATATACGCTGTGCTTTTTGCATAGCAAGGCCACATTAAAGCCTTTGAAATCCTACTGTAATATTTTGTGCTTTCTGGGCTGAGTAGATGTTATAAGCTATGTTGTTGTAAATGGTATGTATATCTCGTCTCTCCTGTCTGGAATGAAAAATAGCTCCTCTCTTTGATCTTCCCTCATTTGCTAAAAAGTAACCCAAAATAATCCCTTTTTTTTATGTTGGGGGTAGGTGGTGAAATGTGCCAGGATTAAAAAAATGTGACCCTCCTTTTCAGTGATTACTAACTGTGAAACATAAAATCTCTGTCCAGGTAAAAAATTTGAGTTGTCATAGCAACAGCAGGATGGCTATTTATTTTTGGATTTCCATTTTCACTGATTTATTTAACACATTGACAATCCATTTATAATGAAGAGGAATTCAAGAGGGTTTTTGTTTCTGGCTAGGTTTATACTAAACCAAGGTTGGGTTACTTTTCTTCATAGAAAATAAGCGAAGATAAAAGAGGTAAATAAAAAAGAAACCTTGTGGCTTTCAGGGGCTTTTCTTGTAGACAAATATGGGTGCTGAGTGGTGCATGGGAGAGTGAAAACACGACTGACTTGTTTATTTTATGTCTTTTAGAAGAACCTTAGTGTTATAAAACAGAACAAAGATTTTGGTCCCGTGCAGCCGCGAGGCTCAAGAGCCATAGATGCTCCCCTTCACCTGCCTTTGGTGGCGTGCACACACTTGCTGCCAAGAAGAGGTCATCAGGGCCATTGCAAGAGATTCCTACCGCCCCATCTCCTTGCAGAAGTCAGGGAGTGCCCCAAGGCCATGAGCAAAAGCTGTCTTTCTCATTTCGGTTGCGACCTCTGCAGCTATGCCCAGTTCAGTGCACTCTCCGGCTCAGCCTCTCAGGATCAGATTCACCTGCTCTCCACGGTGTTTGTGGGTGAGTGGGTGCCTCATCTGGGGCTTGGAAGGAGAAAGAGCAGCCTGGAGTTTGGGGAGCTCAAACACGCTCCATGCTTCAGCATGGGTTGGGTCCAAAAATGGTAAAGATGGCCTTGTCTCGTTTTGGGGCGTTTGTGTTAAAATGGGCTGTGCTCTGTTTTCAGGAGCGTTGATCCTTTGCGAGTCCGGGTAAGGCTAGTAGCCCTACAACTCAGCTTTGAATGTAAGCAAACAGGCACCCAAAAAATTAGCGGTACCCGGGAATTTTCGTAGCTTACAGCAGCGTTAGTCAAAGCACTTTGACAACAGCGAAATGTAACAAAAAGCCCAAGAAATTCCTGTCACCTATCTTCTTCCCTGGAAACTTCATTTCAGTGCATACCTTTGAACGCCTTCAGATTTAACTGCCACACAAGCCAAACCAAGCTTCAGTGTTTGGTGTCTTTTGAAAGCACCAGAAAATTGGGAAGTTTGCAGCAGATTTTGCAGAAGCGAGCAGTGAAATCAGAATGGAATAACACAGCAAAAGCAAACCCAGCAGATTTCTGCCTGCAGAATGTGCCTGAGTGTACATAGATGAAGCAAATTTCTGCATGGATTTTCTCACAGCCTGTCTTTCTGCAGTTGCTCTGCAGATTGGCTCCTCTCTGGGATCTGTTTCCTGGGATGGGTCTGGGTGACCAAGATTGATGGCTTTAAAAGAACTAGCATTGATGACACATTTGTATGGCTCCGTAAAAATTGTGACCCTGGCAGATACTAGGGAAGTCGTCAATAATTTTCTTTTATTATTGCTATTTGTGGCCTGAATCTGGACTGTTTTCCAGACAAGTGTGACAGGAGGCCAGCAGCCGACCAGAGTAAGTGTTGCTCTTTCAGTCCAGACCTGTTCATTTGTGAAGCATGTGCTTGTTTTTGGGCCAGTCACTTCAGGAAAATGCAAGCTTTGACCTGCGTGTTAGACAAAATCAAGCATTATTTCTGGCTACGATCTTGAGCGTGCAGAGGGGAGAGTACTGTCCATCGGTCACTAGCGCTTCCCTTATCCTGGTGGAGGATTCAGCCTGCAAGTTGTCTTTGGGGCTGAGAGTGGGGGAAGGGTGGGAAAACCCAAGAAATCAACTTCCAGACATAAATACAATATGGACAAGTCATAAACATTATTAAAGCAAGTCTATCCCTGCAGGGCAGGTTTTTCTTCATAATGCTTTCCTGATTACGCTTCCGCAAAGCTGGGGAAGTGAATAGCGGGCTGATTATCCATGGACCATGATCTACATCAGTGTAAAACTGTTTCCATTGTATGTGAGAAGAGAACTTTGCATATTTACTGGAAGGGAGTAGCTATCCTGCTTCTTATTCCGTCTTCAAATTCACAGTGGGCCTGATCCAAAACACAGCTATGTCAATGGGATTCTTTGTTTGGGCTCTTCTTACGTTCCACATTACCATTGCAAAACCTGCCCTGTTTATCATCTTAAACATACATGCCATAAATGGACCTGCAGTTGACACGGTGTGTGATCAAACCCCAGTCTGATTCGACAAACGCTTTGGAAAATAGGTAGATCAATGGATAGGCAACTAGGAACTATTTCTGCAAAGGCTCAATATAAGGGGGGAAAAAAACCACACACAAAAAAATGACTGACTCTGTGACATATTAACACAATTGTCTCTAATTGTTTTTTCTTAAAAAACCAAAACCCTTGAGAGAAATCCAAGTCCTTTTACATAATGCTTTCTTGGAGCCAGACTCCAGTTGTCTAGCTCATCTTAAGTACCGCTGACTTTGTTAAGGCTTCATATACAGTATGGCACTGCTTGCTGTGAGAGTCCCAATCTGATCTTTGGTCAATAGGCAGAAAGAATCAGACTTTGTATAGAGATTAGTGTTGGCAAGTATATCTCATAAAAGGCCACTTAGGCTTGATACCGTCAGAGTAGCAGAGACATCTGAAATGAATGCACAAGGTGCATTAGTTTCATTACTCAATTATGACAGATTTTTCCCCAACATCTTAATTAACATTCATTAACTTAGTATTAAACCAGTTTTTCTGTTAAATGTAAAGATCAGTGCTAGGAGCTATACATTCTGAAAGATAATAGCACCAGGTAATTCTGGTGCTTCAACAATTTATACTGAAATATTGATGGATATGTTCCAACATTCTTTTCTTTTTTTTTCTTTTCTTCCTACCCCCCCGGCATATTTCATAATCTTTTAAATATCTCTCTCCCCAAAACTTTAGTATAAAGTACAAATCCTCTTATGTAACAGAAGTTCAATGCATCTGGATACTGCTAACCAAACAGAAGCATTTCAGCCCAATTTCTATTTTCAGAAATAAAGTTGTTAACATAAAGTATTGTAACTACGAATTTGAGGGATATGCAGTAGCAGAAGGGCATGACTAAGGATTCTCAAAAAGTTAAGGCCTCCGCTTTAATATTAGAAACACGAAACATCTTTTCTGATTTTCATTGGCATAACTAAGAATAAAAAATTTCAAATAGAAATTTAATTCTAAGTGGCACTTTGCATAATCTTCTTAGGAGAGTCACTCTGTAGCCTTGCTGTCTGTGCTATGGTTCTAACATTGACCAAGACTTGGATAATGAAATAGAAACGCAATGAGGTTGTACAGAATGACAGAGGAGCATCTCAGGGTAGGAAGCCTCGCTCATAAACAGTGGTTGGAGCAACGGTTAGTTCAAGTGGTTTGTATGTTTGTCGTGAAAACAAAACTTTTATAAAGCAAATAATAGATACTAATAAGTAGTCAGGATAAAGCATTTAGCTGTGAGTTTATACAAACCATGCAGAAAGCTCCTGGATTTGCTATAGGAGGAAACTGTTGGAAGATTCCAGAGTGCTGAGAGCTCTGCCTCAGGCTGTTGGATTAATTGACACAGAAAAGTTGAGGGTTTTATCTTTAACGCTTCTATTGGTTCCTAGTGTGTGAATAAAATGTAAACTCCAGAGAAAGACCTGTGAAATTTGGTAAATGGTCCTTGAATTTGCTACAGTGTCCTGTTCAGTTATGTACTCAGAATTAAGTTTCTGTTCCCGATGATTGGGGTGTGTTAGTCCACTATCCGCTTAGCATGTCATGCCATGACGTTTTTCTGCTTATCTGCAGAGTTGTCTTTCCTATCTCTGTCTGAGAGCATTCTCTCTCTTTTGGTACATCTTTCCCAACCTATATCTTCTCTTTCTGCATCCTCTCCCATCTGCTAAAGAATTACAGAATCACAGGATCCCAGGCTGGAAGGGACCTCAGGGATCATCTAGTCCAACCTTTCTAGGAAGAGCCCAGCCTAGACAAGGTGGCCCAGCACCCTGTCCAGGCGACTCTTGAAGGTGCCGCACGTGGCCGAGTCAACCCCTTCCCTGGGGAGATTATTCCAATAGTGACTGTCCTCACTGTGAAAAATTTAAGTAGAACTTGTGGAGGCAGCAATTCTGAACCCTGCTAGCTCGGCCCAGCTCTGTCCTGGAAAGTCCCCTCCGCTGACAATGAGACGCAGATCAGCCTTTCTTCCCATTCAGTCCTTGGCTTCTTTGGTAAGACCACTAAGATGGATGTTTACTGCGATAATGGTGCTGACATTTGCTCACCAGGAATTGGAGTGAGACCATCATTTCATGTCATATAGGTCTCCAGTAACAATCAAATGCTAATGAGTGCCAGGCCATTAGAGGCCTGGCGTGCACTCCAGCTAGTGTCCTAAACTCAGTGTCTTTAGCCCATTATCCATTGTATCTGCTAGGTATTGCTACAGTTTGCCCCGTCAGCAAAGATGTTGCACAACCAGCTAGTGACCACCCAAGGCTATTCTGTTTAGGCTGGATGCCATCTTTTCTGGGCGAGTGTACAGATCATGTCTTGAACTGTGCCAGACACACTGTGGTTCTTTTTCTGCTTATGAGCCTGGCTGAGCAAAAAAGGAGATATATATATATATATATGTACCAGTAGTGTTCACATTATATACAATCTGATGCCTGGTAGATATTTATGGACCAGTAGTGTTCACATTATATACAACCTGACACCCGGTAGATGGTCCTTAGGGATTATAATGAGGCACCCACTGCTATACAGCATGTCTTGGCAACCAGGAGGGCTGGCGAATCCCATGGCTGTCTTTCTTTTGCAAGCCTTTGAGATTCTTTTTGGCACATACATGTAGTGAAGCACAAGATGCAAATACTGCCAAAGCTTCTTGTAGAATAGATGACATTTATATTGTTATGCAGTTTGCTGATCTAAACATACCATTGCCTTGCCTTGATAGCCCAGGGCAAGTGCTAATCAGCTTGCTTCGTGGGCACTATGCCATCTGAAAGGGTGAACACAAATAGAGACAGTATGTGCATCATCTAGGAGCGTTGCAAGAACACGGTTCCCAGCTGAGAGTATCCAAATGTGTTTGTCTCCTGAGCTTGCATGTTGGCATGTAAAAGATAAGTGACAGCATTAAATATAATGTATTTGGAATAAATCAGGGTTATATTTCTCAGCTGCTTCGAGCTAGTGTTCATAATATAGGTCACATCATCAACTGATGTAAATTGGCATAGCTGCATTGAAGGCAGTGGAGTTGACCGATTTTGATCTGCTGAGCATCTGGCCCCATGTGACTGTTCTCCATGAGAAGCTTTCCTTCTCATTTTGCCCTCTAGGGCATCATCAACAGCTATTTAGTTTAAAAGGTAACTTGTAAGATGAGGAGTTTGGGTTCCTATATTGTCTTCACAGCTCTGTCATTAACACTTGAGGGCAATTAGCCCTCTTAGTATCTGTGTGCCTTGCTTCACCTACTGTATGTAACAGTACCTTTATTTAATTAGTACTTCAGTACTAAGGGCTTTAATCAAGGTTTGCTGCAATGGCAGGCATGGTGGAATAGTTCACGTGACCAGAGTGTTACAGTGGATGGATACAGCTCTTTGACAAAGATGTACACAGCAGAAAATGATAGGGGGTTGGTTTTTTTGTGCAGAGGAGTAGCAGTGGGTGTTGGGAACTTGTGGGTCAGGAACAGAGTAGGGAGGCCCACAAAGAAGGTGTTGTGGTGGTCATCATCTATAAACAACCTGATTGAGAGGAAGAGCTGAATGAAGCCTTCTTTAAACAATTGGGGAAAAAAACCCCCACCCTTCTGTCATAGCTGCAACAAGGGAAATTCTGATTGCATATATTGCGTGGGGATGGACCCAGACCTGGGAGAGTGGTGCAGCACTGGAGCAGGGGCCCAGCGAGGCTGTGGGATCTCCATTCTTAGGGATTTTCAGAGCTCAAGTAGACAACATCACATTCGATTTTGAGGTAAGCCATATTTTGAGTAGGATGGCTTAGGTGATTCAGCAGTCTTCTACAATCTCCATGTGAAATATTATATTTCCACAAATCTCTGTGACTCTCATGAGTTTTGTTTTGCATTAGCAGGCAGAGGAGGTGTGGCTCCTCCGTCCTTGTCCCCACTTTTGGTAGCACCTGAAGTACCCTCAGTGCCACCTCCTGCTTTCATTTGGCTGGTTTTTGTACCGTCCCTTCTTTGTCTCTGTGCTTTTCTTCGCACCCATTTCCTATTTGCTTGCTTGTTTATTCCTCAGATTGGATTTTTCTGGCCATTGTTTTCAGGAAAACACAGTCTGTGGGTACTACATATAAACAATTACATTTGAAAACCTCCGAAGATGCATTGAAAGTGGATACTTGCATGAAATAACAGGGGACTTTGGATGAACAAGTACAACTCTAATAGCTGGCTTGAATTTGTTTTGGTAATTTGGCCCTTATCCCAGCCTTTTTGAAAGATAATCATTGCTCAAAGAGAGGTTTTCATTCACTATAGCATACACTTTATATTTCACTATGTAATGTAACCTTGCATACACTCAAGGAAAACAATTTACTGAGCTAATTGCTGAACTCTGCAGATATAATACTTTAAATGGGTTATGTTAGATAAGAGTTTATATTAAAAAAGAAGAAATGTTCTAGAGGAAAATTATTGTTTAGGGAATATTGATTTGCATGAATTAATGTTTTCACTTCAGTTGATAGTTAAAAATGGATACTTAAGCTAAGCCACATTTTTAGTGTAACATAAATGTTTTATTAGCTATGAACCTTGGGTGTGAGCTGAAGTCCATTGTTTGTTTGTTTGTTTTAAATCTTCAAACTTCAGTTGGCATTGGGTCAAACTATGCCGAAGATTATTTTTTTCTTTTTCAATTTAAAAAAGCCCTTCATGGACTCAGAGATGGGAGGATGCTTTGGAGTTCTCATTGTTACTTATTTGCTTTAGACAATCCTCTGCACCCTTCTGTCTCAGCCAACTTACCAGTAAAATTAAGGGTGGTGTTAATGATCCTACCTGCACAATTATTGCAGAAACTAACTGATGATTATTTGTACAGTACGATATTTGTACAAAGGTGGTGTATTACATGTACTGCAGGAGCTGCCATCTGTCATACACATGCATCTCAGATATAAAGAGACTGCAACATAGATTTTGGGCGTGGGAAATTAAGTAGCTTTTGCAGAACCCAGATTTTTTTTGTGTGTGTGTGTTGCTGTTTTTATTACTAGTTGCTTATATTTTAATTCAGAATATAGGCCAAGACTGTAACTGCTGTCAGTTGTTGTGGCTTGATTTGCCCTATAGGTTGGGGTTATCGCACAAAGTGTCTATGTAAGAGGCTCAGCACTGTTTAGAAGGTGTTAGTAATGAACTAGACATAATGCTTGAGTTTAATATAAATTTGTTTTCTCCCATGTAGCTGAGCGTTGGTGAGAGATTGAGAGAGAAGGGACAAACCATAGCATTGTGTTTCAGAGCAACCCAGTGGAACAAAGGGTATGTATATTTGTTTTCCATACATCTCTCTAATTATCTCGTAATTTCTGTGTCACGCTTACCTCTATAGTGTTTAAAGGAAGGTTGCAGATTCATATATGTCTAAAGGAGAGGAGACTAGGGATGATATTCACGCAAGCCCAGCCTTAGCCCACGAAAGCAGAAATGTGAATGTGGAGCTGTCCTTAGTCAGTGGGACGTCGAGGGAGTGGATCAGGGCTCCCGAGGTAGGAGTCCGGCCCTCCTGATGGTCAGCAGAGCCTTGAGTTGAGGGCTCGCAGCTTCTCCGTTAGAAAGCTCTGCTTCTCTGCAGGTAAGGGATATGCCTAAAGGTCAACAAGTACCTTGGGCTACCTACCTTCTGCCGATGTAACTCTGCTGATTTCAGCAGACAAACGCTGGAGAAGGCGGCGCAGGATGCTCTGACCTCAGGCGTTGTTTCAGCGAGAGGCTCTGGCTCTTGATTAACTTGTACTGACAGGCACCTCCACTGCGGTCAGCTGGACTCTCATGCACTTACCGATGTACTAACTACCTGAATTCTCCAGGCCTAGACTCACTCCCTTTTTAGGCAAATATCAAACTTTCAGCATGTGAACAAAGCTGGGCTCTCCAGCAGTCAATGACTCAATAAAATGTAGAGATTGCATCTAATTTCACTACTGAGCATGAATTTCCTTCTCTTTCAGCATCTACCAGTACTGGTGAAGTCCCTTCTGTGAACCGCGCAACAGAAGCTGCTGTCCCAGTTCAAGGTTGCTCCTTCCCACTGGCAGACAGCCTGAGGAGCTGTTTATAGGTGAGGTGTTCAGCATCCAGTCAACTGAAGTGATTAGCTTTCTGCTCCTTTCTATTAGGAAAAAAACCTTACCAATTGTGACTTGAACTGATAATTAAGAGCTCAGAGGCTTTATAGCCTGTTGCCATATTTGGCTGTATCTGTACGATATTTGTACAAAGGTACTGTAAGGCTGCGGCGTATTACACAAGTCCATCGCTTCTGTGTGGTTATCTTTTTTCTCTTTCTTCCTCTGTTTCTGCCCCGTGAATGTTTATCCTTTGAATTACTAGCTGCTACATCTTGTGATTTGTTGCAGCTAAAATTGATCTCACCTGTGAATTTAACACTGTAACTCCGAAGGCATTCCTGTGCCTCTGAGTGAGTATCAGTATGGTACTGGCCCTTGCGCAGGTCACTGAGAGAGAATGAAGAATGGCAGGGTGGGCTCAGTGCTGGATAATCATGTATGTGAAGGTAATTCAAAGAACTAATCAGAGACAGACATGAAAAGAAGTTATCTTCTGGAATGCAGAAAGTCAGGCAGAATGAAAAGCAAACCTGAAAACGGTGAATCTGTTTTACATCAGCAAAGGCAGAGGATCCTACCTGGGATTAATTTGGCCATTGTCAGCGCTTGGTGCTGCAGATAACATGAGTTCCATAGCAACGAATTTTTAACTTGCAATTCCTGGGTGCAAGGCTGCATATTAACTAAATAATGGACTTGAGTTTCACTGAGATCATTAACAAGTAGCTTTATTTTATTTTCCACCCACCATCCTACTCAGAAAATGGACTTATTTTTTACGTCCTTAATTAAAGATGAAAATTTAGTGTTAGGCAGATGCTGTCATTTTCTTCCTACCCCCTCCAGCAAAAACCCATGTGTAATGCGCTACATTGGGCTCCGAGGCTGTAGGATAGGTTGTCGGTGATAAGCATCTGCAAACCTGCAGCACATGCCCAGGGACTTGTAGTCAGATGAGTCATATGTTGCATGGGCCAAGTTTAATCCCAGGGAGAATGTTACAACACAGGAAGAAACCCCTGAAAATAACAGGAATTGGTACAGTATTTGGGCCGTAAACACAGGTTAGAACAGTCTGGGTATTTGCTTTAATCCTCTCTGATTCTATTTTGAATTGCAATGTTCCTACTTGCTAAACCACTTTCCATTTTTGCTCTGTCTTACCATGACATAAGGAGGAGGGATATTTTGGAAACTGGAAAACTGCCACTTGCACCAGAATGGCATGCCACTAATTTTTGCAGTTTTTTTGAACTGAGCATTGCCACTCTGAAAGCTCTGTCAGCCTCTTCTTCCAGGATTCCCCACAGAGATCCCCACCCTCCTACAAGGCAGGACATGCCCCAGGTTATAGGACTTTTGTTCCTTTCTCTGCAGGCTGGGCTGCCTCACCTGTTTCAACATCAGGCACTTTGAAACGATGAACTGAATATTTGAGAGGATGAGGGAGTTTGGATTTTTAGGGTCCTCCTCCCTTAGCCTCAGCAGAACAGACTCAGTGGGCCCAAACATTGCCAAAAGATCAGGAGTGTGAGCCAATCCTTAGTGCAGACAGGATGAAAAATTACTCTGCAATGTGTATTGATGTAGTGCAGCATCATTTCAAGCAAAGGTCAAGCAAAAAGGTCCAACTTGCCACGAGGCCAGTCTCTGTGAAGGGTTTGGCTTTGTGGCAGCGCGGTGGCAAGGAACAATCCGTGTTGCGTGTGGGCTGGGTTGGAAGAGAGGTGTTTGTGATGTTGCAACATCAGCCACTGAAATGTCCATCATCGGGCATTTTCCTGGCTAGGACTGTTGCACTGCAGCTCATAGTGAAGCAACCTGAATGGTAGGTAAGATGTGGAGATGAGGCTTGATTTTTTCCCTCCCTCTGCCCCGTTTAATGGAATATTACAAGGGTCTTGCTTTGCACTTTTGCTTGCTTATGCTCTGCCGTATGTTTGGCTGCGGTTTAGCAGGCATGACAGGCAGGCAGGTTGAGGGACAATCTCAAAATGTGTACAATGACATTGTGAAGCCTCTTTTATAGAGGGGTAAACAAATCTCACTTTGACTTCTATACTTCTTTCCTCTTCCCTTGACAGACAGAAATTTGGGAAAGTCATTTAATGTCACCTAGTGAGTTTTAATGGATGCTTGGAAGAAGAAGAAAAAAACCCCTCCTGTGTCTGCTTGTTTCTTAGGTATGCCACATTACCCACAGCTAGTCTCACCACTCCCAGAGAAAGTTTGTGTAAGTCCTAAAATAATTTCATTCCACTGGCCCACAAATATTCCCATTTGGTCAGCCTTATATAGAGTAATTACTGTTTAACATGGCACCGCAGCTGGGTCAGGGATTATTTTGGGTTATAAGTTATAAAAAGCTGTTTGTAAAAAAAAAAAAAAAAAAAAAAAAATTTAAAAAAATTAGAAGTTCCTGTTTGTTGATCTGTCATTCTAAACAAATGAGTCTAGAAACTTGTTAGTTTACTTATTCTTTTTTACTTGTTTTGCTTTAAGAGTCAGCATTCATGAGAGCACTGGCGTCAGTACCAAAGGCATCTAGCCATCTCATCCTGGCTTATTTAGATATGTCTGCACTTCAATTACAAAAAATGTAATTGTTAGGTAGCCAGGTGTTGTGGTGATATTGAGCGAGTATTGTGGGGTGGCACATGCTCAGGAGAAAGGGGTCAAGGTTTAACCAACGGAGACGTGGGAAGTTCATTTTCATGGGCAGGTGATAGGTGTGATGGGGTGGGGGGAAGCATCTTGGCTGCGTGCTCTCATCCAAATAGGTCTTTGCATTTTATGTGCCTGAAGTGCTGTGCACGGAGCAGGCAGTTCATTCCCACAGCTGTGCTGTAATTAGCATTTTTTCAGACCATGCCTTGTCCAACATCAAAGTTCCTTCCAATTTTAATAACTTTGATATATACAGATATATATGCCTATGTATTTTATGTTTGTGCATATATGGATATATGTATGTGTACAGCTAGAAAAAAGAAAATATGGCTGTGTATATACATGTGTCGTTCCGTATCTGCTACTAAAATACAGGTGTCTCTGTGGGAAACAAGTTGTTAAGCTGTTTATTGTACAAAAGTTCAGGAAGTTGACTGTATTATATTCACTTATATGATTTCCATGCTGGGTTGGTCATTTCACCTCAAAAATTAGCATCCCAGTCTGTTTCATAGAAGACCCCAATATTTTTAGTAATCATAGGAAAGAATGTTGTCCACTGGGACGGAGCAAGAGGCTGTGGATCAAGACTCAGGGTTTGGTTTTCTTTTTCTACTTATTTTATGGCCTGGGACAATTCTTAGCACTCTGCTGTGCCTCTGTTTAATAGCAAAACGGGACTAGTAACATTGAATTACCTTGTACAGAACTATTTAAAGATTAAATTGAAATTTGGAGACCTTGTTACTAGCCTTTGGCATCAGAGAAATAAAACAGTTATGAGAAGTATTCCTGTGGTTTGGCTCTATTAATGATATGAACTTTTTGAGAAATTGCATTATTGAAATAGAGTTGGAAAACAAACCAGAAGCAGATAGACAGAAATCAAATCCCTTCCTGGGCAGCTATACAATGTGCTAAGTAAGGATGGCTGTATCCTTGGATTTTTTCTTGTAAAAAATTCTGAAATGCCTATGGAAAATAGCTTCCTCTCTATAACAAAAACAACAAGACAACTGACATATCAGCAATTTTTAAGGCAAGACAAATCTGAAAAGAAATACATTGGGAGTTATGAAAATCTTTCAAACAGCAAATCTGAAAACAAAATTGAATCTGGGAACACTTGCTGTTGGCTCAGAAATGGCTCTCAGGTTTCTTGGCTCCTTGTCCTCTTTTAGCTGTGCCAGGCAGGTGGTGGATGGCAGCCTGGAAGCCCTGCGGTCCAGGCCTTGGACCAGAAGCAGATACATCATGATAAGCAGAATTGGGGTGGGGAAATAGAGCTATGGACACAATTTTTCCACCGCTTGGGGTTTCCTGTCAGGTCATCCATCATATTATTCCTTATATTCATGTATTTCTTGTTCCTTTTACCCCAGGTTGTGCCTGCTAAGTTCGGAGGCGAAGCAGCGCGCGCCTATTCTCTTTGCCGTTCTTGCTGAGGACAGGTACAACGTGGTCATTCAGGCTTGAATGCATTGCCAGGTGAGGGAGCACACCTTTGTCTCTAGGCGGTGGAGTGAGCAGTCAAAAGTGAGCTGACTACCATGATAGTCATAGCAACAGAGCTTATATATATATATAAATATATATATATACACACACACAGAGCTTATAGCAACACACCAGCTCTGCCTTTCTGTTGAATATTTCCTACATGTTCGTGGTAAGAATCTAATTATTTTCCCATCTACAGCAAACCTAACAGGGCCAGATAAATGATGTGTAGGCACTAATGGTAAGGAGGAAACAAGTTTGATCCCAGGCCATCAGAGACCAAATATTTTCCATTGTAGGTTGCTTCTTGAATTAGTCTGAAAGAGTTTTCATTTTATTTAAAAGGCTTTTATTGATCAAAAAGGCTTCGTTCACAGGCTCTATCATCTTGAGTGGCTGAAGCAGGCTTAACTCAATAGGAGTTCTTATTTGAGTTCCTCTTTATTGTCTCAGTTGTAGCTAAATTTCATGCTTTTCTTCTCTGTAAAGGTATCTGGAAAAGAGGCACATGGTTTAGAGATATTAAAAAAAAAGTGTAGGTTTTCTTCCAGTCCATTAATTTTCTTTCATAGAGCTCTGTACCAGTTTGAGTGCACAACTGGGAGGAATCAAAACGCAGACATCTAGACTATTACGTAAGATCAAAAAGAGAACTGATTTGTTTTGAAACTGGGTATAATGTATTTGTCCGAAGTCATGAACATTTCTGAGAGCTCAGGACATCCTTTATATTCTGTCTCAGGATGAAACTTAGATCACATGAACTGGAGAGAGATCCCAAAATACCTGAAGCCATTTAAGTAGCTGTAGACCTGATTCAAAGTCCTTACTGAGTGAGGCTAAGCAGGGATTTGAACCTGATTTTTGTGTGTGCTCTTTTCCTCTCTTTCCCCCCTTTAACTTGAAGTTCCAACTTATATTGAAGAAACCATCCTCATGGATTTCATAAAAATGGATTTATTCTGGTCAGGCGCTTAGGATTTTTTTAACTGACCCAGTGTTTTGTGTCCAACCACCCCCACCCCTGAAATAAACAAACAGATTGGCTGTGGAAATTTCCATAGAAAATGTTCCTGTGTCTTGCCTTATAATTGTATTATTTTACAACAGTTTAAGTTACAACTCTTCCTAACTGAAACTCTGTACACCGTTAAAGAACAGAGAGCAAGAGGACTGTCCAGGCTAGGAAGATCTAGTATTTAGGGGACAGTGTACATCCAATGCATGTGCATCCAACCGCAGGGGATGGCTTTGCTGGGTTCATTGACCTCTTGTAGTCTGTATACATGTCTATTAGGAGCAAGCTAGAAACTGGACTGAGCTTCTTCTGCTGCCAGTCACTTGCAGTCCTGAACAGAAAAGGAAACACCAGTTTTTCTTCCGTCGTCCGGATGCTGACTCACCTGTGTGGTGAAAGAAAATAGCCAAAGGGTTGCTATTTCACCACTATCCCAATGTGCCTGGGGATATTTCATCAGCTCCCTTACTTGGGCAAGTTAAACTGCAAAGCTTTAAGGCCTGAGGCCAGTTCAGTAGTTACTCACACTTAACTTGGTCGTGGGCTCGATGCCCTGATGTCTGAGCTCCCCATCACCAATAAGTAAGTTTTATTTCATGTTTCGTATTAGAGCTGTTGGCAACATCTAGTTGTTTTGCACTGATGTTTCATTGATGCATGGTGTCAAGTCAAGCCCATTTTGCTTGTAGTTGGAAACCTGTTCCAACTCATCTGCCTCTTCTCTGCATCTTGACCTGGTCTGTGGTAGGAGCGGGGAGCTGTCCCACTGCTGCTGTGTTTCGCTCCCCAGTCACGGGGTTTTGGTGGGATGAGGAGAGCCAAGCTGACAGGGGTGCTGCAAGGCGAAGGGACCCCGTTCCCAAATTCCTAAAGGCTGGCAGTGACGAAGCAGCCGTGTTGTGGTAGCTGACTGTCATCAGTGATCCTGCTTCAAGCTAGGGAGGCTTCCTCTGGCCTTGTGGAGTGTTTCCATGCTCTCTGCCTGCCCTAGAAGGCCTCCAGATGCCTTCAGACCAAGCAATTTTCTAAAAGCGTGCTGGAGAGGGCATCGCTTGTGGTACTGCAGGAGAGAAGATTTCTCCTCTGCTATACACCTTTCCCTTATTTTCAGAGCTGGCTGCCCTCATGAGTACCCAAGCTGGGGACACTAGTTCAGACAGGCTACCAGAAAGAGAGTTTGCTCTCTGCCTCTAGATCACTGCTCAGCAGGATGCTGGTGGTCCTTGAATTGTGCTGGCTTGCCTGCAAGGGCGGGATCTGAGCTCCTCATCAGGTAAAGCCTGGCCTGAAGTTCAGGACTAGAGCGTGCAGCAGCTGCCTTTCGCTGACAGCTCACTGCAGCGCTGCTTTGCAGTCTGCCATCTACGCTCACCTCTGCCAGCATGGCCAAGACGGCTAATCCGTGCTTATCTGAATGCAGAGACATAGGCGGCAAGAGATTTAATGCAAATGTAGCATCGCAGAGCCCTGTTCCTCCTCACAAACTATTGATTACGTGTCTGATTTGCTCTCCCCTGATAATAGGCCATAGGCAGAAGCCAATAGGGCGAGGAGGAGAAAAACCTGTCATGATCATTCGATGCAGCCGGTGAGCCAATGAGAGGAGAAAGCCCGTGGATTGGCCTGGGAGAAGAGCAAGGGTGGGGGAACTGTCTTAGCAACAGCAGAAAGCAACTCTTTCCCCCTCCCACCCTGCAACCATGCTGGAAAGTTCCTGATGATGTTCCTTAATGTATTTGTCTCGCTCACGCCAAGTGTGTACGTGATTTGTGTGACTTTGCCGCGTGTGCCGCTTTACCTCTTTTCTCCATGATCCTTTGGAAAGGCTAGGAGGGAACCTTTTTTTTTTGTCTGTCCTACTAAAACCAAGTAGTGAGCTCAAGGTAAAGGGATCTGCTGCTGGATTCATTGCTGTGCAAGCCCTGAGACCAAAAAGGAGTTTTGTATTGTATTTCTGTGGTTGGTATCTTCCTCTTGACATCTTTCCAAGGCAGTCTGTTGTTGAAACAGTCAGTTTCTTGCCAGTCTGTTGTGATAGTGGGAGCTGGACACCTTGACTGTGTCCTCATCTCTGCCCTTAGATGAAACCAGATGAATCCTTGTCCTTCAAAATCCAGATCACTTTGTCAGGTTGCTGGGCTCTCTGGTCTGGGAATTAGAAGAAAAGCGCTCTCAGCTGAGCACTCCCTGTCATCTGTGGGCTAAGAAAAGCTAGTCCAAGGCACCATACTGCTTTGCCTCTTATCTTTTATCTGCCTTACAGCAGGAAATGTTCTTTCTGTCTCTCTGCCTCTCTCATGGTCAATCTTTCATTGGTTTAACCATCCGAAAAGGAAAACGGCAGTTAAATTTGTCCAAACCTTTTGAACATTTATTGGAATCAAATGTTGGCACTTTCAGCACTCCCTTGAAAATGACCTTCATTGTCCTCCTCTCACCTGCTGCCTTCTCCTGCTCATAAGCATTCACACGTTTATCTCGCTATTTGCATGCTGATAATAGACATAGATTTTGTTAGTCCTGCATCTGTCGAGACGGCGGGGACAATGATAGAAGCACCGTCGGGACCAATATGTATCGGTCTTAGGAGGGTGTCCAATAATGTCTGGGTCAGGGAGCCTTTAACTGCAGTGTCAGGGAATTCAGTCAGCTGTCATCGCTTCTTAATTAAAAATAGCTGAGACTCACTTACATTCCATTGCTGTGTGTTAGCTCATTTGTCATCTTGTCCTCTGCTCTCCAGCAACCCCCCTAAACACCTTCAAAAACAGACAATGGATAGAAATGCACGCAGCAGGTAAGACGACAAGGGAGCAGAGAGCGGATAACCTGTGCCGCAAGCTGCTCTTTGGGTCGAGAGTTTGCAAGAGTTTAGCAGGATTCAAAGGGGATGGGGGTACATAAAACTGTGGTATGGAATGTACTGTGTGTATGTATTTTATATATAAAAAACTAACCTCTGCACAGGCATGTGTCAGAGAATAAAGCAAGCAATAGCTGTCCTGGGGTTAAAAAGAAACTTTCCCTGTGGGCAAAGCAACTTATGTTTTTTCATCTTGAGTTTCCAGCATCTTCCTCTGGTCCAGTACTCTCAAAGACAGCTCTGACTGGATCATACTGAAAAAACATTCTTTCCTATGTACATAAGTGATTGGATTCCTAATTCCTTGCTAAATGGAATTTAGTGGTATCTGTGATTGCTATCACCTTCCAGTAGGTTTCATTAATATATTTCTGATATTCCTAAGGGGACAGGGAGATGGGAGGTTACACAGAGGTTCAGGAGCTGCAGAGGGAAATAAACAGCATGCTGTAATATCATTACTGAAAGAAAATATATCCCCCTCCCCCTGCCAAAAAAAAAAAAAAAAAAAGAATTTATTGTGATTCTAGCTAATGCTTGGAGCCAAGGGACAGTTTTGGCATAGGGAGAATTTTTCTGGCTTCCTTTTTACAAGTAAATCAGAGGTGGAAGGGCATTAGACCGACTAACTTCCTGAACTGGAAGTTGCATCCGGATTACCATATTTAATTGTCTGTGATTGACCTGTCTTCCATGAATGTTGCTAATCCATTTTTGAACCTGTTTATATATTTGGCCTCCACAGCATTGGGTGGTGATGAGTCCCACCATTAAATCACATATTGTTTGAAAAAAGTTCATCCAGGATGTCCTGTACAATGCTATCAATCTGTCCAGTGAGTAAATGCACAGCTGTTGCCAGGGCTTCGGATTCCCTCAGCCCAAATTGATGATAATTCCCCTTGAGACCACATCCATATCTTGCACTGGAGAAGGGAAGCAGCACCAGACCTCCTCTGCTTCACCACCCAACTTGGGCTGCGAGGGACCGGTGTTAGCTCCCACACAGGGCCGCTTCTGCAGTGCCACTACTAGCTGGTGATTTTTCTAGCCATACATAGTTATTTTCCTCAGGACTGTGTTCCTGCTGACTTGACGGAAGATCCAGTGACACTTGTTGGTGTTCTAAGAATGTTGTACTTCCCGTGGAGGGGAAGTTCACATGCAGCTTGTGGGATACAACTGGGTTAATTTAGGATGTTCTCTTCAATCTGGTCAGTTTTTCTTCTGAGTCCAGTTCAAGAAAGCTGTAGAACAGTTTATGGGAATAAGCAGGGAAGCCCACTGATTTGACTCGGTGTTGTTTGGGAATTCTGAGTTACTCAGAGGTGTGCTGGTACAGGGAATCAGAATCACAGAATGGCGAGGGTTGGAAGGGACCTCTGGAGATCATCTCATGCAACCCCCAAGCAACAGGTAAAAGCTCAGCTGAACCCCAAAGCATGAAGCTGAGGACAGACCTTCATTGTTAGTAGAGGCATTTTCAGACTGCAGATTTTTTTTAAAAAACTAATTAAGCTCTGATGACTTCAGCTGTATTTTCAGCTTCTGATTAAGGCCGCGATACTAATTAAACTCTTGAATTATTAAAAATGCAAATAGTGAGACCTGTGTGCAATAGGAGACTTGTGTTTCCATGCTCCAGGACAGCAGTGGGAATATCTGGCAGAGTCACTTGTGGTGACAAGTTTTTCTTTTCCTTTTTTATTTTTTTTTAAATGGCTGCACTCTGCTTGATGCAGAACTAAAAACGTCAGCAGCTGGAGTAAATGTCTCAACTGCCTCGCAGCTAGAGAGGTTTGATTAAAACACAGCAAAGTTTTGGAAGGAACTCTGGGTCTCTTGACATCCCAACTGTGGCATTTTCACTGAACAGGCTGTTGGGACTGAAATACCATCTAGTCCATAGAGAGTGAGCCTGCTTTCAGTAGCAATACTCAGCCTACTTTGTTGTCATAGTTCAAGAGCATGATAAATTATTTAGACCTCTAGCTGTCCTCCAAGATCCTCTCCTTCTGGCATCCCCCACAACGATACATGCACCTTCCATGAGACACATATACCAGGAGGTCCGATTGTGGCTTTTCCTTCAGTCCAAGTATGTTTTGGTTGTGGCGCTACTAAACAGTCAGGGATCTAAAGGACATCTTGATCTCTTTACTTTCCACATCTTAGCAGGCACCAAGCACCTCTTCTGAGTAATAACCATCCTTGTGTACAAATACATCTTTTGAAGTAGGATTTTGTAATCGTAAGTAGGGCTCATCTCCAGATGGATAGTCTTGCAGAAGTACAATTAGCTGGTCTTTGAGGTAAGATGGAGTACTGTAGGCTGGGAGGTGGGCAAGCAATTGTTGATCTCACTGGCTCACCAGTGTCACCGTGTACCTAGACCATGGAAATTGCTGTGTTTATTGTAAAAGGCTTTGCCTAGCTCCAGAGCCAAGAGCTCCAGTGATACGCCGAGTACCGCTTCTGTATCACTGCCTATACGCTGGTCAGCCTTTTGGATGTGCAGCCCTTCTTCTGAGTGAGGCAGTGGCCCGTGGGACTTGGACGTGTCTGTCCCATCCTGTAGCCCTTTTGCATTGCCATTATGGAGGCTCTGATGGATCTGGCAGTGTTTGCAGCCAGTACCAGCTGGGGTATTGGAGGGACATGCCAGTAGGCAGTCTAGTTATAACCTGCCCAGAGGGAATTTTCTTCCTAGTGCTTATTTAGTTCATAATAAAGACATAAATTAAAAAAAGGTGCCCAAAACTATTCAAACGCAGCAAGTGCATGTCATATTGAATAAGCGGGAACCCTCGCTGGTGTGAAGTGACAACAATTTATTGGAGTCACTTATCGGATAAAAATATGACCCAGTGTCTACAGTTGAGTCCATTCAATGGCAGGTGTGATGGTAAAGCTATGTCACTCTTTTGCTCCCCCTTTCAACTGTCCTTTTAGTATGTTAAAACAAAGAAATAAGAGGTCATTACTTTACCTATGACAACTGATTTTTCATCCTCCTGCTCTAATGGGCTGCAGGTGTTTCACAGCCAGCCCAGGCTAATAAGGACAGACATTCTGGCCACATGCCAAAATTATAAAACTGTCCAGGGAGAGAAGAAAAGGCAAGGGGCGGGGGTGGGGGGGTGGGAATTTAAGAAAAAGAAAGCACGGGAGTCACTCCATGCTGAGATTTTGTACTTTTGTGTCTCCTGAAGTGAATACATCAGTCAGGAATCAAAGGTTTGAGAAGTCATTCAGCCCCTCCAAATTAGAAGGCGAACCATCTGCACGAGAGGATGGAGCTCCCCTCAGAGGCTGCAGGCCAGGGCTGATCTCAGTCACACTGGGGTAAGCCTGGAGTATCTCCACCAGAGTTACAACCAGCGCACCCGGGATCTCAGATTCTGGCCTGGTGCATGCGTCTTCCTGCCAGAATAACGTTTTTGACCCAGCCCTTTAGTGTTGTATCACCATAGTGATGGGCTCCTCTGCTCCAGAGATGATGAGGAATCGCTGTGGGGTTGTCCAATGTTAATTAATCCATTTTAGGCAAAATTTGAGCTCAGTGGAAACTGCAAAGACAAGGCAGCCCATTCAGAGCTCTGCAGTCTCTCGCTCTCTTTGATTTTAGCAATATGTCTTGCCTTCAAGTCCCACATGCCACAGCAAAACCCTTGTGTTTCCTGGAAGTTAGAGCAGTCACGGAAAGTCAGTGGGAAGGAAAGATGTGCTGTAGGAGAAGGGAAGATATGCGTAGGTCCTTACAGCTTCGCAGGTAGTACTGTTTGAAAAGCCTGGGTTGTGATGCAGGCTTCCCAAGGTGCTGCTTTTTTGGGCGTGAGCCAAACAGTAGCCAGGATAACAGAGCACAAAGGAAGAGCTGGATCTGAGGCACTGGCTGGTTTAGACCACTTGACTTGAATTTCCCTGAGGCAGAGTTCGACATCTCCAAAGGTACCTCTTTTGCTGTTGATGTCACAAGTGCCTTGGGGGTGTCCTTCACCTGAGGTACCTCAGGCATGTCCCTAGAGGTAAGTGAGATGTGTCCAGGCCCAAGGGCATGTTCATGGGGAGAAAAAGATCCCAAAGCTAGTCCTGGCTTCAGTTAGCCATGGCACAGGGTCACAGAGATGCTCTGATCCTGAGAGCTAGACCGCTCATGTGGAAGCAACCGGAGTGCATCTTCCTCTGCACTGCCCAGTGTTTCTGGGCCTGGATTAGCTGTCACAGACACAACTGGAGTGTCTCTGACCCCGGAGTGCAGACATACCCCTGGGCCACATCCTGAAAGGTGCCAAAAGACACTATCCAATCCACCAAATGGTTTGGGGTCCAGATATCATAGTAATGGACACATCCGAGGTAAATTTACTTCACTGGATTTAATATGACAGACCCCAACCACAAATTTCTTATCCAGGTTTGTTTGGAGCCAGGATTTGGTTTAGGCCAAGTGTTTTGTTTAGTTTATTTATCTAAGATGTTTGTGGATGTTGAGCAGGAAAAAACCAACCCACAACCAATGGATGTTAATTATGTTCATTTCAGATCTCCTTTTGGCAGCTGGATGAGAATGACACTGCAAAGGAAGGATTACTGAGGCGAGGTTCAAGTTGTATTCAGAGGGAACACAAGTGCTGTGCATTACACATATCACCACCGCGACAGGTCAGTACTTCTTCCCTGGGGTCACTGTCAGAGTTCTGTGAATAGCATCCATGATAACTCGGTCAGACCCTGCATATGGATTTAAAGGTGTGGCAAAAATGCCACAATTGAAATTCACTTGTATCAGAAAGGAATTCTACAGTTGTAAAGCTTAAATTATTATAAAATTATACTAGATCAAATGTTTTACAGTAGGCAAAAAATTGATGAAAAGAAGTTTCAGGAAGTGCTTTGTAATGAGGCAGACTGAGCCAGCCTGAGTCAGCTTTGAACTTTCTGCTTTTTTGGATGGCCTTTGGGTTTTTGCATTAACCTGACTAGTTTGCTTGCAAAAGTCTGTGGATTCTGGCTTGTTGTTTGCAAAGTGCTGAGAACACTATAAGATCTCTGAAAATACAAAAAATAATAGTGGTAATGAACAACAGCTTGTAAAATCTTCTGTGATGTCTTAGAAATTCATGAGTCTTTTGCTCTCTGATTCACCCCTTGAAATATCCTGAGCTTTGATTTCTGTCTTTGGATGCCAGTAATGTGCATCTAAGATCTGGGGCAGTTCCTAAGAAATTGAATGCAATTTGCTTTCTTTGAAAGAGTTTTAGATGGGCAGATCTGCAGCTGGTGCAAGCCTGTGTGTTGGGTGGCTTCAGGAGTAGTCATTCCCTAATCTGGCAGCCAGGATTTGATTCGCCTGCTTAGAAGTTTCAGTTCCTTACAGTTCCCATGAGCAGAACTCAGTTTTAGGATGGCTTCCTGGTGCTTTGATCATTCCTTTAGTTAACTTCAACGTGGTTTATGCATATTCAGCTGCTGAGAAGACCAGGTGCCAGTGTAAACTGTTCACGCTTCGTATTTGTGGCTGGCTTTGAGACTGAAAACTTTTTAGGTGCACAGCATTTTATAGTGTAAGTGCACTAGAACAATTCTCATTCTCTTGTGCTGTATTGCAAGCTGCTTTAGTCAAAGACTGGTTCTGTGTAACATTAAGCATGTGGCTGGGCTGCCTGGGTCACAATCCTGTGCTTCCCAGCACTCCTGTGGGTGAGTGGGAGAAACAAACGGGTGCAAAAGGCGACTCGGACTTCAGGCAGATTGAATATTGCTCTGAAAGAGCCCATCTCTCCTGCTGATGGTGGGGACGGCCGAGGGCATAGCAGAAAGGGGACAGATTCAGAGCACTGCTGTGCAGGCTTTTAAACATGCTGCAGAGAAAGATGCCAGATCTCTGTATGGGGTGTCCTAGTTTGGGAGCTGTTGTGGAGATGGGATACAGGACCACATATATATTGGGTGGCAGGGACATTACTTCATTTTTCTTCTCTTCTTAAGCTTATCTGAGGGGAGGAAACTGTAGACATTATCTTTTTCTGAGTGGAAAAACTGATTTCAAGTACATATGTTTGAAGCTAGCAACAGCATGAGCCAGGTTAACTCGACTAAATAGGCATATGAGGCCACAAAATCTGACTGAGCCTAATTAGAAACCAGGATGCCTTCCAGCACTTAAAAGTTTCTTTTAAGATTATGATGAGCTGACAAAACGTATTAGTGAGAGGTGGAATTGGTATGAGCCATGTTTGGCATTTTACTACTCAGTGGCAGCAGTAAGAGGCCCTATATACAGATCAGAACCACACGTGCACAAGCCTGGATTAATTCACCCCACCTACTTTTTGGGGTTTAACACCGATACCTAAGTTAGTTGCACAAAGCTCTCGGAGTCAATGGAGTGGGCTGGATCACCTTTGGAGACGCTGCTGGTCTGCTGTGGAGCCCAAGATGACTATGCTCTTAACAGTGGGTCTCAATTAATTGCCTGCACCTTGTCAGGATGAATGCAAGCCAAGATGTGGTGTCCACTCATCACAGTGAGACAACGCATGGCCCAAGTAAATTGAAAAGGAGAATACCAGGTTCTCATGAAGTGATTTGTAGAGAAGAGGCATTGCAGTCTGCCAGCTGTTGAATGCTGCTGGGTAGTTCGCAGGCAGGGGTGAGGATTTAAAGAGCTGAAGGAGGGCACTGTAGTAGTTTTTTACATTTCTTTCCAAGGATTTATTTTGCTTTGAGGCAGCGCTGCTCTTACCACTAGCCTGGATTCCTCTGCTATCCATCCCGTGCATCGCATCAATACAGGCAGTGCACTGCCTCTGTTTGTGGGATCAAGCCATCAGTGCTGGAGCGGGGCCGTAAAACTGTTGTGCCAGTGAGAAGCAGGGCTGATTTATGCTGGCTGATGGTGGGACCTATTGCCTACTAAATGCAGTCCTCTCCGTTCGATGCCAGCAGGTGCTTGCCTATCTGGGCACTGCCAAGCTTCCTCCTTCTGTTCTCCTGTGTTCCAGCATTTCATCTTTGCTCATGCTGCTGGTTTTAATCCCTCTGCCTCGTTCCCAGCCCTTGGTGTCTGTTCAGAGACTCGGTCTCATTTGCTGTTGTCCTGGTGCCAGAATTTTAAGTCCAAGGCAATGGGGCCGCCTCTGCATGGGGAGGACTCATGCTCGCTGGCTCCACCGTCTGGACCTGGCCCCGAGCACAGAGCTCAGCAACCCCTAACAGGTCCCCTTGCTTTCTCTCCAAGTATATGATTAGAGGTTTGAAACTGAGCAGACAGCTGGTATACTCTCCTAGGGCAGCCTCTGTGTCTGGGCCTCCATTGTTTTTGTCCAAATCATATCTGATTCCTTTCCAAAAGCATTTCAGCCCGTAAAACCAGACCAGGTGCCTTTGGTTGTACTCATTCCTGACATACCAGCTACAAACAAAAGCATTTTGGATTGGTCTTAAAATGGGTACGAAATTTATTTCAAACTGGGATTCCCTGCCCCCCCCCCCCCCCCCCAAAGTATTTGAATCTTCCCTTATGCTTTCCAGATAGAAAACTGACCTTGTTCAAATCAATCCTTGTCTTACATGTGATTTACTGCATCCTCTTTTACTAGATCTTCAAAACTGCTTCATGCCATGCTGCAGTCTCTGAAATCTGACCTCTATATACATTCTTTGCACCTCAACCTCTTGGGTTTTTTACATAGAGTAAAACTACCATGAAGTCAGATCATAGGTTTTGCTGCAATGTGCTTTCCCATTCTGCTCGGTAATTTGCCAGAAAAAGCAAAAGAAACCTTACCTTACCAGCCAAAATTGGTGGAAGTGTTTAAAAGCTCGGGTGGCCTCCAAGCCTTGGTTTAGTTCTGCATCCCTGTAAACTGCCAAGCTAAGTGCTTTGTCCTCCAGACTGTCCTTCATCTAAAAAGCATGAGCAGTACCACTGGCACCGGGGCTACGGAAGGTCTCCTGACGCTGCCAAGAAGATGGGCCCTAGTTACGGAGAGGAGATCTGCCAACCTTCTGTGCCAGGGAGTTTGCAAACTTCCACAACACATCTGTTTTATTTCAGATCATGGATTGCACTGAATAGTCCTTTTGTGTGCTCTGTCTCCAGCTACTAAAACTGGCTCTGAAGAAGCCAGAGATAAATATGACAGCTACTGTTATAGAGTATCCCCTGGACACTAGGGCCTGACCTGCACCCACTGTCTATCTTTATGTTGTCAGTAATAATGTTTATATTGCTGTGTCAACTTCATTTCTTATCGTGTAACCAGAGATGGGCCAAGTGAACGTGGAAAGCTTTTCTGTACCTCTGCATTCAGGGTCATTTGGAGGTCCACAGATGGAACAGGCACTTTGCCACTGAACTGTTTACCCCGCTGAATGCCATGATGTTCTATGTATCATTCAAGGGGAAAACAATACCGTTGGAAATGACAGGAGAGCATTACGAGGGTAGACTGAGTGGCACGACTGCAGATGGGCAAGTCTGCCTACCCACAGTATGTGTTGTTACAGCAGGTTTTGCAGAGGTAGGCTCTGTCCACACTTCCCGTGGGACATCACCTTCCAAACTGCCACAGATTCTCTGCGTGGGTTCAGATAGCTACAGTAACACTAACTGAAGTTTTGTGTACTGTTCGTGTGCGTTGCTAAATGGGCTTCATTTCCCATTGTAGAAATTCTTACACGTCGGTGGCAGGGGAAATTGTTTGGTGTACCTACCAGTGGATAAAGGTGTGTTTGCACATGGCTGTATCAATAGCAAGGGAACACGGATGTTCCTGTGCCTGGCATAGCGTTTGTCGTCATCTGTCTGGGAGTGCTGGGTGCCAGTAAAGTGGTGTAAAGAGGAGGGCCATTTCATTGCACCTCTGAGCAGCAGGTCTTTGATGCCTGAATCAGAGTTTCTATCGGTCAATCTTATCTCCAGAGAGTGGTTATTTTGGAAAACTTGACCCATTTAATTTGTATTTAAGCATAGGCACCAGAAAGAAGTGCTTATGCATCTAGTGGTTGCAGTTCAGTTGCTGGCATGTCACCAGTTCAGGACATCACCCGGTCAGAGCCACTGGGAGCCCAGCTCTCCCCGTGCTGTCTCTGGACAGTGTTTGACTAGACTGCTTTTATCTCTCTAGTCTGTCTGTGGGAGTTGAATCTTTGTACAGAGACTGCATTGCTTGGCATCTAATCTGCACTAGTTGACTCAGTCAGCCTCAGAAGGCAAGGGGGGAGGGAGATAAGTAGGAGGAAGAAAGGTGGGAGTGGAAAATAACATATTTGAGGGGACAGCAGGAAGCCTAGGCTCATTCGCATCTTGGGAATTGCTCAGGACATGACCAAGTGAGTGTTTCCTGATCTCCTCTTTTTTTTTTTTTTTTTTTTTTGTTCCCCTGTGGGCCAGGAAGAAAGGGTGCCTCGTAGGGCACGACTGGGGGAATCCCCGCACGGGTGACGCCCGTAGCAAATGTCACTGGAAAGCCAAGTGGCCCAGGTGGGTGGTAACCTTGACCCGCCAAGATAGCTCAGTCCCAAAGATTTTCTTTATATTCTTTTCTGTTGTACCTGGTTTTCCTTGAATATCACCCGTTCAGGCCAGTCCTTGCTTATACCTTGAGAAGAGTTCGCTGTATGGAGGATATTTTAATATACGTTTGCTTGTTATTGTTTGCTTTTTCTGTGGGGAGATGAATCAGAAGGGAGACTAAATGGGGTTCCTTGGTGAGGAAAAGAAAGTAAGAAAGATTTCTAAGAGATAAAAAATGTTGCTGTTTTTGGATGAAAGGGTTGGGGGTTGTTTCAACCTGCAGATTATTGGAGAAGAGAGGCCATTGTGGAGGTGGAGCTGCAAAGCAGGACAGGAAGGAGAGGTGTACAGCTGTGTGTCTTTTCAAGTACTTCAGGACACTCCAACATAAAAGCCACCATGTGAATGTCAGATACTGTTATCTATTATTATTAAAGTTGGGGATCTGCTCACACTTTTAAAGACCATAAATCCTACATTCTCTAAACAGGCAGAGCTGGGATCACAGGACGCTCGTTGCATGTTCCATGTACTTCAGGAATTGATTATGTCTTTTCTTTGTCTGCCCTAATTAAATCAATAAATGGCCTTTGTAGTCACCTGTGTAGCAGGTGACAAGTTGAGCTGCTTGAGGTCACTGAAGAGGGCATCCCGGCAGCCTTTGAAAAAGAAAAAGGTTTTGATCCGGAATAGTCATGATGTCCTAGTTTCCTAGTCCCTTGGGCCAGCTTGTTCCTAGAACAGGGCTCTGAAAGCAAATAGAAAAGAACAGAAGAGAATTGTCTTCTCCCAGGATTATCTAAGAAATCTGGTATTTCTGTTGTCTGAAATCTTTCACTGTTTACTCCAGCTGTCACCTGTTTTGTTTCTTCTATGCTTCTCTTATTAACATATTAGTAATGCTGTGATGGTTAGGTGAGCAGTTTATGTGTCAGTGTTGCATTATGATTTAGTTTCTAGTTGTACTGTAGCAACTCCTGGGTGCACAGGCATTGATGGGAACTGTATTGTGTAGGTTGCTGTATAAACCCGGTGCTTATTTATCAAGGTGGGATCATTTTAAGTGGAAGCGGGTAGAAAGAAATTTTGATTCAGATTCCTCTGGGTCCTGTGGATTTCGTTTGAAATCCAGATCAGCTCTAAATGGATCCAAATTTTGCATGCAATACATGTTTCAAACCAAGTCAGCCCAAGTCTAAGGCTGACACAGCCTCGTTCTCAGAGATGAAAACAAACGCAAATCCATGTGCTGCGGTTCGTTCTGCTGGATTAGCCTGTTTTTTCCCAGATTGACGCAAGGGCATTTGCAGGTGTTTTCTCTGTGGTAGTTTTTGTTTGACATTGGGTCCTGGCATGCGAGTGTTTGGAAGAGTGGCCACTGTAATTAGCAGAGCTGGGCTATGGTAAGGCCGCTGCCATGGGCAGTTTTTTGCCAGCCTCCTAGGATAAAGGGGTGTGTGCAGAAACCTGACCCTTATCATGTCCTTCCTTCCTGAGTCCTCTCTGAGATGGTTCATCCTTCCTAGAACCTTGTGCCTTGTTCTAGCACTCGAGGATTATCCATATAAAATAAAGCAGCACTAGTAGAATGGGATTTCTTTGTTTGCTCAGGGGTATAAAAATGGTATCTTTTAACCTGTCAGTATGCATTTACAACACATCTGAGGTTTGAAAGAGGCTGTCCAAAAAGAAACCCAAGAGTAATAAGAGTGTGTTAGTAGAGCCAGTAGGCATTGAATAGTCTCTGTGGTGGTAGAAAAGCCTTAGGCTTCAACTGATTGCTAATTATGTGGCTCTATTCCTTTTTAAGAAAATACCAAGCAAGGTTTGTGAAGGAGGTAAGTGCGTTAATCTGTGGAGAGTTACCGGGTTTTGGGTTGGTGTTTTTTTCTTTTCTTTTTTTTTTTTTTTCTTCTTTTTTCCCATGCCTCGATTTGGTATTAGAGACTGAGCTCTGGTTTTAAAATGAAGCCACATTCCCAAGTTCTGCCATCCATCTCTTAGAGCCACTGTGTAAAGGGCACAAGTTATTCCACCTTAAAAAGAAAAGAAAAAAAAGAAAAAAGGGAAAAAAAAGCAAAACCCTCGCTGTGCTGAGAGGGAGAGAGTTACAGAAAGTGGGCCCCCTGCTTTTTTCAGAGGGGGAATGTAAGCAGATCCTTGCTGAAACTGCTTCACTCAGCAGTTTTCAGCTTGTTTTAATTGGCCTGGCCTGAAAGAATTCTGAATGCTGTACCTGTGCCAATGAAAATGCAAATGTTTCCCCGAGACGAGGCACTCCGAGTGCCTGTGCCCCAGCTCTGATAGCAGCAGCAGGGGCATGGAGACATGTATGTGGTGGGAAACGGGGAGGCCTTGATCTAACTCAGCTTAGAAAACAAAAGGCTTTGGAAAATGAAGCATGAATAAGGCAGACCAGGGCAAAATGTAGGGTACCTGCTGGAACTCCTGCAAAACCAGGAGCTTTTCTGTAGTGAAGTCCATTACCCTCTCACCTGGCACTGGCCTATTGAATACTTCACTAATTTACCAGGAAAATTGATATGTCTTTCTTTCTGTTTCTGTCTACTTGTTTGTTATTTACTGTAGAAGGTTTCCTGTCGGAAAGAAGGCTATTCTTTCAAGTGCAGAGATGCTGTCGTCAAGTGCATCCTTACAGCCAGTGGGTACGGTGGTGTTAGGTGCCACGGTGTGGCATTGGCGACTCTTGCTGCAGGAGAACCGAGTTACAAACCGATCCCAGACTCTCGCCAACTGCAGGAATGAATAGGGTGGGCTGGGAGATAGCAGTGATGTTTCTGCCTGTGGAGCCTGGTGGCAAGGCTGTTGTTGAAGCAGTCGTTGATGAACCCTGCTTGATGGTCTGAGTTCTTCCTTGCCTGTGCTGCTGTAGCCTGGCACCCCTGGGCTCGTGGGCTGTTCCACCTCACGCTGCAGAGAGATTTGATGGGTGGCTTTACGAGTGGCCCAAAGGGCCAGTGAATCAGACGCTGACTGTGACTACTAATGTGCTGGAGTTTGGTTTTAAATGAGAATTTTGATGAGGGAATGAAGTTGTTTCTCTGAACCAGGAAGAACTTCCCCCTGTCCGTCTGGTGTGGCCTAATGTTCCTTAGTACTGAAACTTCAGCGTTGCCCCCATTTAAGAATGGCTATTCTTTTCTAACTCCCTACAAACTATTATTTGTGTTACTAGCTCAGCATTTCAAAATCAGTTCAGTTTCATGGTCCTGCATCCGGAGCTGATGCAATGTAAACTGTATTCTCTCCCAAAGCATCAGCTCAGCGCTGGAGCCAGAATTACTGGCATGACTGTCTTTATGCTCTAAACTTGCCATTATCTTAAAACATGAAAAGAGGATTGCTTAATTCTTTGTGTTTGTTTTCTGGGGCTTTTTTACAACAGACTGTCTTTCCAATGTGGAAAAAACCCCAAACAAACACTTTCCATTTCACTTAAATTTGGTAGTAACTCACAGTGGCTGGATCGTCCTGAAAATGTGGTGTGTTTGTACAAGCATGGGTCCGGAACCTCCCCAGGTAGTCCCATACCTGCCTTTCCCATATCCCATTTTTATGCTAGTCATTCCCTTGAGGTGCTGGCCCTACACAGAGTTGTCCTTCATCCCCAAACCTGCATTTTGCATTCACGTGCATCTCCCTGAAGTACCAAAAACCCTGCAAACCAAACCAAACCACACCACGCCACCAACAACAAAAAAATCCTTTGAAACTATTGAGTCTCATGTACTGAATGGGGAATCCCTCAATGTGACCCTTCTACATGCAGAAAACTCCACAACATATGTATTACAAACTAGAACCACACAAAAAATATGTTCTTATGCATCCGTAAAACATACTACTTCATAAAGGACACATACTAAAGTCCTGGAATGAATGAACATGAAAAATTACCTGGCTCAGCTTATTTTTCTCCCTCACGTCAAATTACAGCCCAGTTGTGAATTGGGAAAATAATTAATTTTCAATAAATGGTTGATCAATTCTTTTCTGTCTTTGCAACTCCCTATACAGTAATGAATATGCATTCTTTGCATTTTCCAGATAAATATCCAGCATCTTAGGGTATTTAAAATTAGATCTGTATACATTTACAGAGCAATGATTATTTTGAATTTCATCTGAGGCAATTAAAAAGCATCATGATGACATTTAAGGTGATATTTTTCTCCCCTATGTTAAATAATTATAAATAATAATAATGATTAAACAAATTATTCTGTTCCTCCCAGTCTGGATCAACCTTTAGGTTAATAATCTAAATCATTAAAATTCATCTGTCTCTCAAAGGATTGAGCAGTTAAAAAAATTGGAGGAACCTTTCTGCATAAGGGTGATTGATAATTACCAAAGCAAAGATGTTTTGTGGTTAAAAATTGTGAAGCCTCAGCAGATTGATTGGGCTATATATTGGTCAGATTGAGGTGATATTTTGAGCAATTAAACTGAGCACAGTTTTATCAACTGACATCCTCTTCATAGGATGATGCAGAGGTCAAGTCCAAGCCTGCTTCTTAGTAGACTGGCTCTGAGGAATTCGTGGTTCACAGCTGCAAACTCAGTGTGTGACCTTAGGTTACTGATGGCCATTTTTTGAGATTATTATTTAATTATAGTGGGAGCAGGTTAGGGAGTTTTTTTTGTTTTTTTTTTTTTTAATTTTCCTTAAACTGCCTCTGTGAGTGAGATTTCTCTTGGCTAAGTTCATTCATCTAAAATCCAGCTGTTTAGACCAAGCTACAACTCAGGGGAATCACTGGTAATGTGTTATCATTTCCCTCCGTGATAGGGTTGGTTGATTTACCCCCACAGGTGCCTGTATCTCTTTATTTGTGGCATAAAGCACCTAAACAATTAGATGAGAATTGAAACCCCTACCGTTCTGTGATTCTGTGAAACACAGCTTTTAGATGGTTACAGCCAAAAGGTGAACACGACTCAAGCTGTCTCTCAGCCTCTGTAACCATGAGCACTCTTTTCCCACAGACATATGCAAAGATGATGTGGTAAAAACTCTGAAATACTGTTCAGCTTCTCTACTGACAAGCAATCTAAGATGGCTACCTGAAAGGTATATGGACTCTTCGGGACTTTACACCTCTCTGGGTAGTTAGAGACTTGCTAAGAAGGGCTAAGGAAGAATGCATTTCCAGTGCGGGAAGGAAAGATAAGGCTTTCGCTGTGGGGTTTATTGGATCGTGAATTGCTCCACCTATTTGCAGAGTTTCTCAGAAGTAGCCTGTGTTCATCCATCTTTTCCCCCCTCCCTCTGGGCTATTAAATCTCTTCCCACTCTGCTAAAACCAAGCCTTCATGTTGTCTTTATAAATTGCTTTTCATGTTGAACGTGACTGTGCTTTACAGGGAAATAACCCCTTCAAAGTAATCAGGACCAAATAGATACCCTATATACAGAACACAGACTAAGGAGACTCTCCTTTAAAATGCGGGGGGCTATGGAGTTACATCTGATTTCACCGAACACAGACCCTGGATGTTTATAATGCTCTCCTCTGTCTTACTCTCTTACTTCTTTCTTTCTTTCTTTTTTTTTTTTTTTCTTCCCTTAAACACATTTTTATATTCCCTTCTTGTTTTGCTGCTTGCGTCTCCTCCCACTTTCCCTCCCTCCCCCATCGCCTTTTCTGCCTAGGTGTCCCTTGCTAAGCCTGAATGTTGCAGTGCTGGTATTCCAGCTCAGATTTAAAATCCACTGAGGCGCCTTAGTCCAGCCCTAGCATCCAGTCGCTGCTTGCTGCAGACGGGCTGACGTTCCCTGGAGAACAGCCTTGCTCAGGAAATGTAGCTATTTCCGGTCTCGGCTGCAGCCAGGAAATGAGGAGGCAGCAGTGAAGATATTTTTTGAATTTGACGGGATTTTTTTCTTACTTTGTAGCACGGAATGCTCCGGCCGACGGCCCTGCAGCAAGGGGTTTGCTGAAACCCTTGGCCCAGGGAGGCAGTGTCTGAATCTGGGTTTGTGTTAGACCTACGTTCAGATTAAGGCTTGGGATTTGAAAGCAGCAAAATGTGAGCAAATGATCCAAAGATTTGAAGCCAAAATAGTAAACATGACCTCATAAAGTGTTTCTGTTTTCTGTTGCTGATGTTCTCATTTGCTTGTTTGATTTTACTTTGCTTGGTGTTGAAGTTGGTTTTTTTTTTTGGGGGGGTGGGGGGGTTTGGACACAGAATTAAATAATTTAAAGCCTCTTCATGATCCAGAGCAATGCCTTTTGGGTGCTGCACATGGAGAAATTCCTGTCTGCTTCCACCGCGGTGAAAAGGGTTTCAGATCCCACACTTTAATATTGGCCCACTTCTACGTTAATTCTAAATAGACTTTCTTAAAATTAATCTCATGAGAATGTAAAGCAGTCAAGGGTACTTTAGTTTTAATGGAAAATGTGTGGCTGATCCCCTAGATTGTTTTAAAAATCTCGTTCATATTAGTGTGAATATCCTGTAAATTTCTACTACAAGAAGTGGTTAAAACACTGAAAGTAAGCATTTCCATTGAAAATGAAAAAATAATAATGGTAATCATTTAGTGAACTCGGGTGGCACTTTAGAAGTATGTTATTTTTAGAGCTAAATGGAAGATAATTCTTGCAAAGAATTTCAAATTTAACTATTTTCAGAAACAGGCCCATACTTTTAAATTCTCTGCAGGAAGCTTTTCCTCTACCTGTCCCTCTCCTCCTTCAGAAAAAAATACGTTTGAACAGAATTTACCATTTCATCGAAATATTTACTATTTGGAAAAAATATAATATGTACTCACTATAGATGGATTAAAAGATTCCATGTTGATACTGAATTTTTCTTTAATACATGAAAATATAATGGTAAAGCTAGTAAATGTCAAAGCAAAAAGTTATGTCTAATGAGCTATAAAACATTTGTTCTGAAATTTTCGAATTGATAGTTTTACACGATTTGAAGGTTTTTCCTAGTTTTATTCCACACAAAAAGGTGGTTGTACATTCGCCCGGTTTTTCCCAGGGTTTTTTCAACCACAGTTCCCTTGAAGCTTCTGTGATTACGGATAAAACGTTGGCTATGTTTGCCAGTGCGTTGTGTTTCGTTAGTGCTTCGGAACCGGAGTCGCAAACCACGGGCCAAAATCCTGCCATCACCTTACGAACGCAAACAAGAGCTGGCCTCTGCCCTAAGCGTGTCTATTACAAGAGTGCCTACAGCAAACATTTCCCAGCGGAGGAACCCGTGACGGCAGCCATATACACAGCCCGAAGGGGCCAAGAACGATATCTGCGTAGCCCCTGGTGCCACAGCCACAGGCAACCGGAGTGTTTAGGGCACAGCGATGTGTGTTTGAAACTCGGGGGATCCAGGCTGGACTCGTGCCTTTGTGTGATAGGGGTGGTACAGATGCTTGGTATTTTTACTGCATCCCAGGGAGTTTGCTCTGGATCTGTGACTTGCTGTGATGCCCTGGCATTGCCTGCCGTGTTGTGCTTTCCTTTCCGCTGGTATGTCTGTTTAGGTTGGTGAAACAAGTTGGGTGTCCTCTTGGAGCAGCTCTGTTGCTCAAAGAGCAGTGAAGCCTGCGGGCTGTAGGTCTGAACAGACAAAAGGGAGGGAGAAAAGGGGAGTGACTTGCTTGTAGTCATCCAGAAGGAAAACATAAATCTTCTGACCTGCAACACAATGCTTGTTCCCTTAGCACCCACTGCCCCACAAGCGATGTCCCAGATCTTTACGTATGTGATAGTCCCACTGAGTTCAATTGTGGCTAAGGAAACACAAATATTGTTGCTCACATGTGGAGAGTTGCTCATGTGCTAATCGGATAAAGAAGAGAGATATCCATCTCAGCCCTGTTAACTTCATCACACAATTTGTCATTGAAGTGGGTAGCTGAAGGCTCAATTAGGCACTTGTGATTTTGGCTAGTGCCTGCAGAATAGTGTCCCTTTGTATAATTTTGTTTGGTTTTGGTTTTATATAGTAAAGCACAAATAACATTTACTCATGAGACAGGCTAGGGACACACTGCCAGAAATAGAGGCTCCCGACAATTATACAGGATGTTGCTGTGGTGTTATCATATGATTCATCCACTATGAGTATGAACAATTGTTAACCTCAAGACACTCTCACTTTCACGCCCTCTGACACACATACCACTGAGGACAAATATCCTCAAGATGAGTAAAACATTAGGACTGGGATTTTAACTCATAAAGGTCAGTTTGTTTCAGGTTCATATGTTTAGCCTCAACTCTGCTGACCAGTCCTTGAGCATGGGGATTTTAAGGAGGGTCTTCTGTAAGCAGTATGATGTGCTTGCTTAGTAAATCCTTTTTGGGTGCTGATGGACCATAGTAATGGCCATGGGTAGAGACTACCAAAATGGTCCATGGTGGAAACCACTGACATCAGTTACAAAGAGAACAAATTTGGCCCAGATGGTCTGATACGGCTGAGCTGAATGCAGGAGGCAGCTATACTGAGGAACGTATCCAGTAAAGCTGGAAGAAACATAGCCAAAGGAATTGAAGTGCTTGCAAGTGTCGTTCTTGTGAAAAACTTCCTTGCAGGCTTTGCTTGAACGTAAGCTTGGCAGTTATAAATTGGTACAGCAATAGCAGCTTGTATCAGCTAAGCAGCTGGACTTCGAGACTTGTAGTTGCAAACTTGCATGTCCTGAATGTCCCCTACCATGGATAACAGCTGGATAATGGATGAGCTCCTATGCAACCCTTCCTATTGTAAGCGTTTTGTTATCTTATGTACCACAATGCTTATCTTTCCAGCAAATGGCTGAGGGCCACCACTGGCTATGCCTTTTGCAATTCTTTTTGTTTAATTGAATTTAATTTAACTCTGGACCCTCCTTGCAGAGCTTGACTCAGGCACTTGCTGTTGGTCAGCCATCTTTTGCCAGCTGCTTTGCCTTGCAAACTCGCATCACTAGATGGCAGTGTAATGGCAAAAACCTGCCCTGCCTGTACTGCCAGGGAGAAAAGTCAAAATTCACCTGAAAAAGAGGATGAAATTTAAAATTTGAATGCAAAACAACCAGACCTAAAACGTCTCTTCAACCTCCTTAAACTCCCATAATACTTTCTGTAAAGACCGAGGACAAGGTCTTCGCTTATGACCCAATGGCATAGGAGCTACACCAGTTTATGCCACCCACAGATTTGGCCCACAGAGCTCACACAAATATCACAGCCAAACTTGTGATTTGCATGTATATGACATTAGGTCAGGAAATTTGGATAAGGTTTAAAATGCGGGAACAGTAAAGTAAAAATATGATATTTTTCTTCAAAACTAAGCTTTCCTCACTCTTCAGCTTTTGCTCACGCAGGATAATGTTCTGAGTTGCTTTGCAGTTCCAGACTTTGTGGTGCAATAAATTAAACTACAGGTCATCTCATTTCAGTTCTCTTGAAATAAAAAGGCTTTGCAGTGTTCAATCCCATTTTGTGGCCCAAAGGGGTATTTAAGTGGTGCACAGGTATTGGCTTGGTTTTCTGAAGGGAGAATTGCACGTAATTGAAGCATATGGAGTGCGTGCGTTTGTGTATGTTTTCTTAGGTCTGGATTAACGCCCTCATTTATGACCAAGATTTTAACAACAAGGAAAATGTCACAGTATAGAAAAATAAACAGGGTAAAAATAAATGGCAGAAAGACAGTCTTCACCACGCTAAACGTCGTCCTTTTTGGACGTCATGAAGACAGCTGCTGGCTGAGAGTGAGATCTGAAGGTCTTTGTTAGGAAACGTTATTGCTGAGATTTTCACTGTTTGGATTTCCTGTTTTCCTCACTTCTGAACCCTTTAGCTTTTGTAATCTAAGCAGGGTCAGGTCTGGTCATCCGTGGGGAAACAGACTGACTGTGAACAACAAGGCTATGTACTGCAAGAACAGTGCTGGGGAGTCAGTAGGTGAACGGCTGGATAGAGTATGGAGGCAGCCAGGATCCTCATCAGAGTCTGCTCTGACCTTCTGTGTAATGCTGGC